>NC_025998.2:45993762-46047986 GCF_000442705.2 Elaeis guineensis
TGTGCTCCTAATGCCAGCTTTAATTAAATCTTTTTTTAATCTGACTTGATGAAGTCAGTGGAGGATTGAAATTGGCTGGATGATTTTCTCTACTATTTTTAATAAATCCTCAAAATTATTAGGTCCCTAAAATGATTAAGTTATAATGATAACTAAGTATAGCCTCCCATTAAGTGAGTGATAATGAGTCCATTAGTTCAATGATCATTGGAGGCCAAAGGCCTGGTGCTCATTGGCTAATGGAATTATTATTCATAATATGATAATTTGATTGAGTCTTTCTGATGGTGGTTAGGTTGGCCGGCCAAAGTCGAGCCTGATCATTTATTGGTCCGATTCACTAAATTAAGTCATGTTAATGGTTGGACCTAACCAGATCTTTTCAGTGGAGGCAAAGCTACTGATTAGGTTCTGGGGCAAAATCAATTACTAGAAGTTGTTTAGAGAAACAACTGGTTAAGAACCTACCCATAGATGCACATGGGTTGACCAACCAAAGTTGGGTCGTGTGTAGTCTGTGTGGATTCTAGTACCCATTAAGGAATTAAAGTAATTCCTCGAATTGGAGGATGAGGCTACCAGTTCGTAAAAATATTGGAAAAAACTTTAGACTAAAATCCAAGTCTTTAGTATTAATTTATGTACTAATAGAGGTCTCGTTTTTCTTTAAGCAGCTATGGCCACTACCCTATCGCTCCGGTCATTATTAGATAATGACAAGCTCATGAGACCCAATTTCGATAGCTGGTATCGAAAATTGAAAATCATCCTTGAGCATGAGCGGATCCTTTATGTAGTAACGGATCCAGCACCTGAGGAGCCAGCTCCGAACGCTAGTAAGGCGATCCGAGATACTTACTTGAAGTGGCTCAATGACCGCACCACCGTTCGATGTATTATGCTGGCAGCAATGAATGATGAGTTCAGCCGAAGGTTTGAGATGCCCAGCCACAGAAAATGCTTCAAATGTTGAACGACTCCTTTGGCACGCCTGACGACGTTGAAAGGCACAAAACTAGTTGTGCCATTTTCAATGCTCGGATGAGGGATGGGGCCTCAGTCACTGATCATGTACTGTACAGGATCGAGATGATTGAGCGCCTAAGCAAATTGGGCTTTCCTCTGCACGAGCAGCTCGGTAAGGATGCGATCCTTAATTCCTTGCCCAAGTCCTTCCTCCCATTCCTTACTCATTTTCGAATGACAAAGCTTGCAGTAAACTACCACGGATTGTTGGAGTTGCTGCAGAACTTTGAGAAGGATCACCAACTCCATAAGGAGTCGGTGAATGTAGTGGGAGGGTCTTCTTCTCGTCGTCAACCCTTTGGGAAGGAGAAGAAGAACAAGAAGAAGAAAAATAAGAAGGTGCAATCTCATGCTGGGACAGTAGCACGGGGTCAGACCAAGAAGCGCAAGCACGATCAGAGCCAGGCGGAGTGCTTCTTTTGCAAGAAGCATGGGCATTGGAAGAGGAACTGTCCTCAATACATTGCCTCCCTGGACCCGAACAGGCCAAAGAAGAAGCAAGGTAATTATATGATAACTCCTTGCAACTTTTCGATTTGTGATACTACTGCCTGGGTATTGGATACCGGAAGCCCTTATCATATTTGTAATTCGATGCAGGGTCTGCAGGTCAGTAGGAGATTTGATGAAGGCGAGAGATTCCTGAATGTTGGAGATGGAAGCAAAGTTCCAGTTCTAGCTTTAGGAATCATGAGTCTTGTAATCAATTCTCGTAATGTAATTCTGAGTGAATATCACTATTGTCCAAGTTTTTTATTAAATATTATTTCTGTAGGCCTTTTGGCCATGTACGGTTATGATTTTTTAATAAAAGAAAATATTTGCAATATCATTTTGAATGGTGTTACAATATTTGTTGGACAATTAAATAATGGAATTTACTTACTATCACAGCCTATTAATGTGGTTCAAAAATTCGGTAAACGCTCTAGAATAGATAATGTGTCAGAAGTCTACCTTTGGCACTATAGGCTAGGTCATATCAATAAGAACAGGATAAACAGGTTGGCTCAAGAAGGAATTCTTGAAGTTAGTGATTGTGAATCACTTCCAACTTGTGAGTCCTATCTTCTTGAGAAGATGACCAAGTCACCTTTTACTGGAAAAGGTGAGCGAGCCAGTGAACTCTTAGGTCTGGTACATGCTGATGTATGTGGACCCATGAGCTCAAGTGCAAGAGGTGGATTTTTCTACTTCATAACCTTCACAGACGACCTATCTAGGTATGGGTATGTCTATTTAATGAAGCATAAGTCAGAATCATTTGAAATGTTCAAACTATTCTGAAATGAGGTAGAAAAACAAACTGGGAAGTGTATTAAAACTCTTCGATCTGATCGAGGAGGTGAATACCTTTCCAATGAGTTTCTGACGTATCTAGGGGAGAATGGGATTCTCTCTCAGTGGACTCCTCCTGGAACACCACAGCATAATGGTGTGTCTGAAAGGAGGAATCGGACCCTGTTAGACATGGTTCGATCCATGATGGGGTTTGCTGATCTGCCGATCTCCCTCTGGAGATATGCGCTCGAATCGGCTTGTTACCTTCTAAATAGAGTTCCAAGTAAGTCTGTAGCCAAAACGCCATATGAGATATGGATAGGATGTAAGCCAGTACTCTCGCACCTTAGGGTTTGGGGGTGTCCGGCTTATGTTAAACATTTAATTACAGACAAGCTTGGACCTAGGTCTGACAAGTGTAATTTTATAGGGTACCCAAAAGAGACCAAAGGGTATTATTTCTACCTTGCTGATGAGCAAAAGGTGTTTGTCAGCCTTAAGGCAATCTTTTTAGAAAAGAAGTTTCTTAGTGAAGGAACTGTTGCCTCTAAAGTCGAATTTGATGAAGTTCGATAGGTGGAAAAATCGACACATATTACTGAACCTGAACCGGATTTGATTAGATCAGATCCGGAGCCCATTGATTATGCACCCTTAAGGCGGTCTGGTAGAGTACTACATCAACCGGACAGATACTATGGTTTCTTGGTCTGGGATGGTGATCCTGTCAAGCTTGATGAAAATGATGAGGATCCGATCACCTACATGGATGCAATGCAGAGACCTGACTCTGAGAAATGGCTAGAGGCCATGAAATTCGAAATGGAGTCCATGAAGGTCAACGATGTGTGGACATTGGTTGACCCACCCGAAGGAGTAAAACCCATAGGGTGTAAGTGGGTCTTCAAAAGGAAGAGGGGTGCAGACGGAAAGGTGGAGACCTATAAAGCCTGTTTGGTTGCCAAGGGATATCGTCAACGTTATGGTATAGACTATGACGAGACGTTTTCTCTTGTGGCAATGCTCAAATCCATTTGGATTATGCTTGCGATAGCTGCCCATCTGGACTATGAAATCTGGCAGATGGATGTGAAGACAGCTTTCCTAAATGGAGAGCTGGACGAAGAGGTGTATATGATACAACTTGAAGGGTTCACATCCACAGATGAGTCTAAGGTGTGCAAGCTACAGAGGTCCATTTATGGACTTAAGCAGGCATCTCGGAGTTGGAACATACGTTTTGATAGGACGATCAAAATATATGGCTTCGTTAAGAACGGAGAAGAGCTCTGCATTTATAAGTGGGCTAATGGTCCAGTAGTAGTATTTCTTGTATTGTATGTGGATGACATTCTCTTAATCGGGAATGATGTCCCTGCATTACAGGGAATAAAGATTTGGCTACGTCACAGTTCTCCATGAAGGATCTGGGAGAAGCTTCCTACATCCTAGAGATGAGGATCTATAGGGATAGATCCAAAAAGTTGCTTGGCTTATCCCAGTCCACGTACATTGATACTATGCTGAAAAGGTTCAGCATGAAAAATTCCAAGAAAGGCTATCTACCGATAGGCCATGGAATTTCTCTCTCGAAGAGGGATTGTCTGACAACACCTCAAGAGAGAGAGCGTATGGGTAGGATTCCATATGCTTCGACAGTGGGATCTATCATGTACGCCATGACATGTACACGATCAGATGTGGCATACTCACTAGGGGTAGTGAGTAGATACCAATCTGATCCAGGAGAGAATCACTGGAAGGTTGTTAAAACTATCCTGAAGTATTTAAGAAATACTAAGGACCAGTGGCTTATATATGGTGAATCGGACTTGAGACTTATAGGGTTTACAGACTCTAGTTTCCAGTCTGATCGCGATGATAGCAAGAGTATGTCAGGATTTATTTTTACCCTTAATGGTGGGGCTGTCTGCTGGAAGAGTTCCAAGCAGCACACTGTGGCTGATTCAGTATGCGAGGTGGAGTATATTGCTGCATCAGATGCTGCCAAAGAAGCGGTGTGGCTGAAGAAATTCATCATCGAGCTCGAAGTAGCACCCTCCCTTGTTGGTCCAGTTCTGCTCTACTGCGATAGCTCTGGAGCCATTGCTCAGGCGAAGGAACCAAAGGCACACCAGCGGACGAAGCATATTCTGTGCCGCTACCATCTCATCCGGGAGATCGTGGATCGAGGTGACGTCGACCTTCAGAAGATCGACGGGAAGGAGAACCTGGCCGACCCATTCACTAAAGCCATTGCGGTGAAGGAGTTCAACGACTACAAGTCGAAGATGGGTATTAGATACTGCACCGATAGGCTTTAGGCCAAGTGGGAGATTGTTGGGAATAGTGTCCCAAAGCCAATCGTCAGCCTGTTGACGGTTGTGCTCCTTTTTGTATTAGTACATGAATTATAAATAAATAAAAATTATTTTGATATTTTTTTATCACAAATGTTTCATCTTCTAATGAACTCCTGTGTTGTGGTGAAGTCCTTAGGACTATTTAGACTCGACAAAGGAGGATTTGTCGCTTAGTCCTTAAACATGTTCGCGATCAAATGATACGTTGTTACCAAGGACGACAACGTTTATCGAGCATAGGTCGTTATGTGCCATATGGGTTGGTTGTCCTCATAACCAAAGAGTGTGGAGACACTGGTATGGCATACAGGTGAGATGTAATGGTACATCTGCACTGAACGTGACCAACTCCGAAGCTATTTCTGCTGTCAAGATTTGCTCCGATGGGATATGGATATAAATGTCCCTCCGACCTGAGACCGCCACGGTGACTTACAAGCAACTCACTGCACTTAGGCACTGGACTACCTGAATTTCTAATTCAGTGACAGAAGGTTGCTGGGTGTAGTCAAGTACTTGACTTGTCGGTGCGTGTGTCAAGATGGGATTGACCACTCCAGTTTAGGAGCTGTGTACAGTCATGTTTCAATTTAGCAAAACCTTGGCCAGGGTAGTCCTAGTGAGGAGTCACAGGACTAATTGAGTTGAGCACGATTCGGATGATATCATCAGGGTTGACAGTTTAACCCCGAGTCGTCCTAAACACAGGGGTCAAAAGGGATGAATTATATGGTAACCATATTCACGTAGGTTCTGAATATTGTGATTGAGATTATTCGACCTATCTGATCATCGGGTACCATTGCTAGATGGTCACTTCGATTAGTACAGAAATTGGTTTATGTGCTACCGGCTTAGGTTCGAACCTACGGGGTCACACACATTAGAGGTTCCTTTCTGATCTGATGGCTGATTATGAGTCTTATCTATCTGGGACTCTATGATTGAGAATTAGGATTCTCTAATCATGAGTTCCACACATTTTGGGTACCGGGGTCAAAATTTTGAATTTCAAATTTTGAATTTGAAATTTGAACTCTTTGATCAGGGTTTCATATCGATGGTCTCTGATGCCTGATTGCCCATCGGATTTGGACTCAATATTTATGAGAGGTTTAATTAGTGATTTAATCACTAATTAACTCAATTTGATTGAGTAATTATTTTTGGATCAAGTCCAATTGAATTGGATTCAGTTTGGATTGACCCGATTAGGTTAAATGTTGACCTAAGCGCTAAGATGGTTTAGTCCCTGATTTGATCAGGGGTTAGGTTTAGTTAATTTCTGATTTGATTAGAATTTTATTGAGCCTAATTAAGCCTAATTATGTTGGGTTTAATCTGATCTAATTGTGCTTAACCTATTTGAAACTAGGTTGGCTCAATTTGAATCAAACCACCTTGTTTTAAATTCCCTGCGACACCCAACTTCCTTGCACCCATTTGTATTCACGAGAAGAAACTTCTCATGAAATTTTTCTCACGCAAAACCCTTCCCCATGCCCTCATTTGTGCACCATATGGATGGATAAAATAATTAGTTAGCCATTCAAATTCAAAGCATGTTTGAATTTGAATGGATAACTTATCACTTGCCCTTTCATCCTTATCCATTTTGTGCGCCACATTACTTACACGAGAAAAGGTTTCTCATGAAACATTTTCCATGCACAAAGAGCCACGCCCCTTCTCTTCTCATGCCCAAAAGGATAGAGATAAGTTGGTTTTCGTTTGAATTCAAATTTGATTTGAATTCAAATGTGTAACCTCTTGTCTTTATCCTCTCACGCGGATAAAACACGTTCGACGTTGTTTTAAAAAGAGGAGAAAGGTGGGACGTGCGTAAAAATTTTAGGAGAGAAACTTTGGGGTGTGAGGAAGGCTTCTGTGCAAGGTGAAGGTCCAAAACCTTTCGAGAGAAAAAGAAAGAAAAGAGAGAAAATTGGGTGCAGGGTTTTTGGTGTGTACCCTAGGGTTTCTACCTAGGGTTCGGAAAGTGAGATTGGTGTGCCACGAGTGTCGTGAGTCCACCAAATTTTAGGGAGAGATCCATCAGCCTCTCAAGCAACTGTGCAGATGATCCAGAGCATCCAAGAAGTCGGCACACATCGATCGAAGGAGTTCGATCAATATCTGCCATCAAAAGGGTGAAATCACAAACTAGCATTCGTGAGGAGCTGATCAGACGGGAGCTTCGTGTGGACGATCCGTAGAGGTCAGATATTTGTGTGGCTGTGATGTGACGATCAGAGCCCCCCGACGGTGATCAGATTGCGGTGATCGACTACCCGCAAAAGGTGATGTGTTCTGAACACAGTACTGTAAAACGTTTACTGATTCAAATTTGAATTTCAAATTTAAATACATGCTGTTGTATCATATTTAGATCCTAGTGTAGGGTTAATTAGTATTAATTAATGAGATTAATTAATAATTTTGCTGTAAAATAGTAATTTTGAAAAAGCTTTAAAATTACCATTTTGCCCCTGCACTAAATTTTCGCTTCATACGCATCCTATCTACTATATACCCAGAGAACAATGGCTAGATAACTACTGAATACCACATAATGAAATGAAATATCAACTATTAACAATAATAATATTATTACTTTTCTAAAAAGCCCGAATACGGGACATCCAAAATTTGATCTCGATGAAGATCGACTCAAGAATGAGAATCTATGGCTCAATATAATTTAACTACCATCTTTGAACATACATTCAAAGATGGATTTCTAATTTATCAAAAAAATAACTTCATATTGAAATTTCTTCATCAGAATTTTCAATAGAGTTTTCTATAAAATAAAAATATTTTTTATATTTATAATTTCAGTAGCATACAAAACAGCATATAAAATAATTAAATTGTAACAAGTAACAGCAATGTGCATTGTGTTAGTGCAAAAAATAATTAATCAAATAATTAAATAATTTCAATAGTAATATTAAAAAATAATATATAATAAATATAATTAATCAAATAATTAATTAAATAATTAATTAAATAATATGCATCACCCTCCACGTCGGTCCGACCTGACCCAGCCCGTCCCATCCCCATCCCGGCCGGCCCCGGCCCCATCCACGCTGGCCCGATCCCATCCCCATCGACCTTGGCTTGACCCAGACCCATCCCCACAGGCTCTGGCCCGATCCGAAACTGACCCGACCCAAACCCGACCCACCCTGGCCCGGCCCGACCTGACCCGGCCCACTGGACCAGCCTGGCCCCATCACCAGACCCATCCCCAAAGGCCCTGGCCTGACCTGGAACCAACCCGACCCAGACCCGACCCTGCCAGCTCGGCTCGGCTCGACCGACCGGACCACCCCGGCCCCGACCCCGACCCCGATGGCCTGCCCCCAGTCCAGACCCCGACGGCCCACCCCAGCCTCATCTCCATTGGCCTGGCCCCATTCACACCGGCCCGACCCAGCCCACTCATCTCCGTCCCCATCCCCATCCCCATCCCCGTCCTTGTGCCCGTCGGCCCTGGCCCACCCATCCCCATCCTCGTGCCTGCCGACCTCGGCCCCATCCACACCTGCCTGACCAGGCTCGACCCGGCCCACCCATCCACATCGGCCAGACCGAGCCCCGGCACCGTCCACGTTGGCTCGATGGTCCGATAAAAGAATAAAAAAAATAAAGATGGATTACCGATGGCAGATGCAAGCACCGCCGGCCTAGCTTGTCCCCACCGGCATCTCCCCCATCCCCGACGGCCCATCAGTGGTCCGAGAACCCCCTCCAAAAAAAAATAAAGAAAGCTTACCTTATCAGCAAATGCGACTATGATGGCGAAGGCAACGGTGATCGAGGATGGCGACGGCGGCAAACTCAATGGTTGGGAGAGGGGGCAGAGCAGAGAGGGGGATGCGGGGGGGAGCACACGAAAGTATAGTGGGGGGCATCGAGGAAGAAAATGGGTTTCAAATGGGACTTGACGGGATGCGATGTATTAGCGACGTAAATTTTTACCGCTAATAAAAATTTTCATCGCTAATAATTTAGATAAAAAAAAATTACGATGAAAAAAAAATTTCATCGCTAATAATGTTATTGATGATGTAACTATTTTTTGTCACTAATAGTTCCCGTCAAAAAAAAAATTTTTCGCTGAAAAAATTATTTTCCTCTCCAAAAATATTATTTGCGATGACACCATAGGTATCGTCGCTAATTAATTATTAATGATGGAAAGTTTCTATCGCTAATTGTTTCCACCAAAATATTTTTTGGTAAAAAAATTTTTCCAACAAAAAAATTATTTACAACGATAAATTTTCATCGTTAATTATGTTATTAGCGACAAAAAAATTTTTCGTCACTAATAATTATTGAAAAAAGAAATTCTCATTTTTTTAAAAAAAATTATGTTAAATTTTTTTTTAAAAAAAATATTATGGTAATTTTAAAAGGTTCTAATGATCGACAGATATGAGGATATTTAAAAGTTTCAAGGAATAATATTAAAGCATACAGCTTGAGATCTCCAAATTTTACGTTATAGATAAGATAGAGATGGATAGAATAAAGTAATTATAAATATAAAACTCTTTTTCCAGCATCCAGTCTTACTATTCAAGAACGTTGGCAGCAGAAGATAATTTTCAAATGTTGTTGTCCTTCTGGGGTAATGATGTTGCCATCTTCCATAACATAACTCCACCTTAATCGGCAATGCATACTATTAACTAAAACCTTATCAGGGATAGTGTTGTTTAGCTTGGCTGCTTGTTCTGTTGTTTATACTTAATATAGGTATTTTTCTAACTAATTAAGTATAAACCAGATCATCAATTTGAGATTTTTCAGGTTAAAGTTTTGATTAGATTCCTAGTATTTTAAATTGTGTATAATCGGGCGCATGGGGGTTGGATGACCCATCTAGGCCTTGAAGGGACCAGCATGTGCTTGTGGCTTGCAACTTTGAAACTAATTAAGCATTTATTTAGATAGTTGGGCCTAAAATTATATGAGATGCATGAGCCAACCACCAAATATATAGAATTATAAGCTGATCTTGGCCTATTTTACTATTGTCTAAGATTGATTTTTGAGTTTCATAATATTTTGGATCCAACCATTCAAATAGATCTTAAATTAAAATCAATTAAGTCTTTGTTAAAAAAATAATTTTTTTAATATTTTTTTAATTTTATTCTTTTCTTATATTACTACATATTCATCTTAATATTCTATATACTTTTTTGTGCACATATTATTTTTTAAAAACTATCTAATATTTACTTTCATAAATATAAAAAAAATTACTATAATATATCTAAACATCCTTCGATAGAAAAGTTTTTTAAAATTTTTAAAATATTAGCGATAAAATTTGTCATCATTTAAAAATCATTAGCGATGAAAATCTTTTATTCCGTTGCTAATAGTCTAATTTTTAAAATTTTAATTTTTTTTTATTTTTTAAATATTAATGACGAAAGGTATACGTCGTAAATAAGCAATAATTTTACGATGGTTATTCGATTTAGTATCATAAATAGTAGATTATTTATGATGAAAAATTTTTATCATAAATTATTTTTTATTTTTAAATTTTTAAAATAAGTTTATTAGCGATGAAAAAATCTTCTTCCATCACAAATGTGCTTAATTATTTATGATAAAAAATTTTTACGTCCCTAATACTGTCATTTTTAAAATTAAAATTTTTTTATTTTTCACATATTAGCAACAAAAAATATTCATCATAAATAAACAGTGATTTTTTTATGAAAAATAAAATTTTCATCATAAATAGTTGATTATTTACGACGTAAAGTTTTCATTGTAAATATTCTGTAATTTTTAAATTTTTAATTTTTTTAATTATTTATAATGAAGGTTGTTTGTCGTAATTAATCAATTATTAGTGACGTAATATTTTTATTAGTTGCAAATAGCTTATCTTTTGAATTTTTAATTTTTTTTATTTTTCACATATTAGCGATAAAAATTTTTATCATAAATGATCAATGTTTGATGATAGAAAAATTATTTTTCATCATAAATATTTATGTTATCTATGATGTATTTCAATTCATCATAAATAATCTTTAATTTTTAAAATTTTAAATTTTTTAACTTTTTTAAATATTAACAATGAAAAGTTTCATCATTAATAAGACATATTTATGATGAAAATATTATTTTTATCATAAATAATTAAATTATTTATGATAAAAAATTACGTCATAAATAATCTATAATATTTTAAATTTTTTATTTCTCTTCAAATATTAGTGATGAAAATTTTTAGTCATAAATAAAGGTTATTTATGATAAAAAATATTTTTTATCATAAAAATTTGAATTATTTATGATAAAAATATTTTTATTACTAATATTTAGATATTTAAAATTTAAATAATATTTTATTATTTACAATGAAAAATCATCAAAAATAATCATTTATTTATGATAAAAATTTATTTTTCATCGCTAATATTCTTTATTTGTGATGAAATAATAAAATCATCATAAATATTTTTTTATCGATGGAAAATATATTACGTCGTAAATAATTTTATTTGCGACAGAAAGATTTCCATTGCAAAAAATATCATCACAAAAAGGCTATTTTCTTGTAGTGGACCCTCCGATACTTATGTTAGAGAGGGGGTTGGAGAATTTGAAATGACAGAGTCTTCATCCAGAGTTGCCTTATCTATGCTATTCATTTACCTTCCTTTTATAGATGATTCTGATATAATCATCGAGCACGTAATCCTATTTTTTATTGCGCTAAATTATCAGGTCATAATCATGGAGTTAATAGGTTGTTTTATCTCACTAATGATCGTGACATATCGTCGATAGCTGTTCATAATAGTTAGGGTGTGTTGGAAAGATAGACCGACTATATATTGGTAATAGTGACAAGTCGGTAGTCTTAGAGACCCAAAAGAGCATCGATCGATAACTCTGACTCTAATATGCCGATGGTGTTCAATCGAAGATTAACTGAGTTCTGTTATTGGTTGATAATAGCTGACTGTTGGTCGGTCAGTCGATTGTGAGTCGGCATAATATGTTCATTCGGCTGATGTAGGGTCGAAGTCAGGAGTTGGTCATATTGTCCCAACGGCCAACAAAGAAAAAATTAGAGGGTAAGGATGGAGGGAGGGATATTTGTTTCACAAAATTTATGATTTCACAGTTGACATCAGAGAAGACAATAGCTCACGGTTTGGACAAAAAATGTCGATAGGGAGAGTGAGAGAGAGTAGCGATTGGGATGAGGAAGGAGAGGAGAAAGCTGGTGGAAGAGGAAGCCTCTAAGGAGAAGGCCGATGAAAGAGCTTGGGAGAGGAGGAGGATGCTAGCAAACTTCTCTAATAAATGGGATTAGAAAAGAAGAAGGAGATCAGCGAAAAGCGGTGGAGCTCACTACAACAAAAATCCTTATTAGGGGTGGGGCCGGGCGATGAAGTTTGGTGAAAGAGAAGGAAAATTAGGAATTTAGGTTTAATGGTAGATTGAACCAAGAGAGTGGGGATTGAAGTGATATGATTTGTTTGGTATCCGATGGTGCTTATTAACAATGCTAATTAGCATCTATTTATTCAACTTAATTGATGAAGTTAATAAAAAAAGTATCATAGAAATCAGTTTAATATTGACAATAGTTTTTAGAAATAGTGTTATCGCAATTGCCGGTGCTTTATCCTAGCATTGGCATGTTAGAGTCAACAAATCTCCTTTTTACTTTAGTGTGATCATGTAATGCAAATGAAGCAATTATGCATGTTCCGTATCTCCTCTGATGGCAAACATCAAATGCTAATCTTTACCCCCCCCCCCAAAAAAAAAAACATCACATGCTAATACTCATACAAATTGCATAAAGGAAGCAATCATCTCACACGTGACTCACGACGCATCATGCACCTAATGACGCATCATGCACCTAATGAAACATAGCCACGTAGCTAGCTAGCTCTCCAAATGTTTCTCCCCGTCGTCAAAAGCTGTCCCGCGAAAGAAAATAAAAACTCTCTCTCTCTAAAGAAAATAAAAACTCTCTCTCTCTCTCTCTCTCTCTCTCTCTCTCTCTCTCTATATATATATATATATATATATATATATATATATATCGCAATTTCCTAGTGGGTAGTCACTAAAGCCGTTGCGGTTTTTATTGGTTCATGCCACTTAGCTAATAGTACCTCTACCACTAATGACTATAAATAAATAGACAACCAAATATAGTTAACCTGAAAATCAGGGGAAAAAAAAAGGTTGAAGTGTGTTCTAGGTCATCAATGAACGAGCCTAGCTACGATATCTCCGCCAACAGGCTAAAATATGAACGGATTTGAAACTAGGAAGACTCAGCTACAAAGAGGCTTGCGAGCTACCAACCTTTCCCACTGAAAAAAAAAAAAGGATTTCTGGGCCCATCAATATGAAAGCACTTTCCGTCAGGCGCCAACAAACAGCACCAGAAATAACCAACGGAAAACCATATTAGCGATTGGTAGGATGTACACGTGTTGCACAACGTGTATGCAAGTTACAGCGCAGAATGTGAAGGAAAGACTTCGCCCCTGATCCCGGAGATCAAAGCGGGCCAGCCATCCATCGTCCACTCTAGGTCCACCATGCGGCCTAGCGTACATACGTGCATCCCGTGCTCCTTCACCATCGTCTCATCCCGCATCCGTAAAAACCGCATCATTTTCTCACATCCGCACCCCTTCCCCTGCCCCCATCCCCTCCTTCCCCACCAACACCAAACTTGCACAACTCGTTCAAACCCAATCAATCAAATCTAAGTCCTTGACACGTTTCAGGAGATAAGAAGATACCCGTGGCCGTGGAAGAAGAGTTGGTGTACGATGCTGTGGGGATTATAATTTGACGCTCGCCGTATTGGTGGACATTAATGAGGGGAAGAGCGGGCCCGGGGGGATTGTCTCGTGTCCCAACCACCGACTGCACCGTCCAAGATATGGCGCGTTGTTGGTTTGGTTCGGTCGTCAAAGCGCCCAGAAGGCGCGACCACACGCGTCGTGCTCCCTGCCCGACGACACGACACCGCTGTCGTCCACGTGGGCGTCAGCCAGACGGCAGGCCCACGGGATACAGCAGCACTCACAGCTCGACACGAACCCTTCACCAATTCTCCTCCCCTCCATACCACCACCACCCTACAAGCTACAACTACTACTACCGCTGCTATTACTCCGTGTCCCTTGCCCTCCCTCCGTTGTTCCATACGCTTTATCTGACGACTGAAGAGAGAGAGAGAGGGGAGCGGGGAAAGGGGAAAGGGGAAACCAAAAAAAAAAAGAGGGAGAGAAAATGATGGCAGGCGCCGCTCGTCAGTCCGTACAGCAGGTGGGGTGCGGTAAGGCTGACGTCACGGGCCCGGGTGGGGTGGGGTTCCGCCGGGTCACATGAGAGCGCCTGCGACACGTCAAATCAGGCGGCGGCTCCCTCTGCCCCCCGGTTGTGTCTCTGGCTCTCTGTGTCTCTTCGGCTCTTTAGATAGCAGAAGATCGGACTTTGGAGACGAGCGAAGAGGGTGAAACCTAAAAAAAGAGTGAAACCAAAGAGGAGCCACCACCCAGAGACCAACCACCACCTCCCTTTCGCCCTTCTCCCTCCCTTCTCTCGCTTTCTCTCTATTCTCTTCCTGTTTGAAAACCGCCACCACTGTCGCTAACAATGTGCCCCACCTTATAATATTATATATATCTATATCTATATCTATATATATATATATATACACATCTTCGATACCACGACTCTCTGCCCCGTCCCTGTCCTCTGCTTTATTTCTTCACCGTTTTTTGTTCTTGAAAACAAATGGGGAGTCGAGGAGAGGGGCGCTACCGGGGGGTTCGGAAAAGGCCGTGGGGGAGGTACGCGGCGGAGATAAGGGACCCGTGGAAGAAGACGCGGGTGTGGCTTGGGACCTTCGACACGCCCGAGGAGGCCGCGCTCGCCTACGACCAGGCTGCCCGCACCCTCCGCGGCGTCAAGGCCAAGACCAACTTCCCCCTTCCTCCGCCCCCACCTTCCCACCTCAGTCTCGACCTCAACCTCCCCTGCCACCTCTGGATGGGCCCGCCGCAGCCGCCGCCACATCCACCGCAGGCGGTTGCTGCTGCGATGGGGTCTCTCCCGCCGTCGACGACATTGATGCTGGGAAGGTTCAGCGGTGGTGGGGCTTGCCCTCCTTGCTTGGGGATAGTGGCCCCGCCGGAGTCACCGCCGGCGGGCACGGCCTTCTTCGGTGTGGTGGGGAGGGGTCTGCCCTTCGATCTCAACGAGCCGCCACCGGCCTCGTCCGTGTTGTTCGGTTGAACGACCAGCTGCTCTCTGGCATCCCCTCACGCCGTGCTGCTCATTGCTTTAGTTATTTTCGTTTTTCGTTTTTCCTTTTTCCGTTTTTGGCTGCAGTAGAGACTAGCATAGAATCGCAACAAAATGATCGACCATGGTGTATATATTGAATTATATATAATGTATGCTTTCTGGAGATGAAATTGAAAAGCGTTATACGCCGAATAGACTACATGCATGACTTCAAGCGCTGGACGGCGATGCGCTATGAGCCAGCCTCGCTGCAAGGGGCCAAGGCGCTTTAGATTTTTTTTTTTTTTTTTTGTTGTAAAAGGGGGACTTGAGATTTTAGTGCACCACTATTTCTGATACATTTAGATGGACGGCCTATATTTGGTATAGAGCAAGGAAGCATGGTACAATTTGCAACGTGTGGATCATTTACACCGTGCATGTGAACGAAGAAGGTTCAGGTTGATTGCACCGTGAGGCGGAGCGTTGCTTTCTCTGCCCCAAAATTCAACACTTGGCATGAAACACGAGTTGATCTGGGACATGTCCAATCAGTTGATCTAACCAAGAGTCGCGCGGGGCTGGCTACCAAGAATTTGTAAGTTGACCGGTTGGCACCTCCTGCTTTGGTTGGACTAAGTCTACTTTATAATTATTCAAAGAATTATTGAAGGGATTCTGTCCAAATCCCATGGGGAGCAAAAAAAGATATTAGCTTAACCGATTGTACCGTTTCAATTTATAAATCATGTTAGATTTCAGATCCAATTATCTAAACAGATATTTAAATTCTTCTCGAGATGTATACGCTCAGAACGAGCCAATTAGCTAAATTTCTATGCCAACTTATTTACAGTTTTAGTAGTACATATGGGTAAAGAAAAAGGAAAAAAAAGTATTCCAAGCGTGCTAGGCACAAAACAACCTGGTAACATGAGTTATTGCTAAACAATGAAAAGTATGGATATAATATTTTTTTTAATAAAAATAATAAAATATTATTAGTTTTAGAAAAAATTATAGAAATATTTTTTTAATTTTAGCTCAATTTTATTTATATGCTTCGTATTTTAAAAAATATCAAATTGATTCTTCTAGTTTACTATAAAAAATTTGATTTTTTGCGATGAAATTTTAGCGGCGAAAAAATTTTTCATCACAAATAAATATGTTTTTGCGACGAAAAAAATTTCATTACCAAAAATTAAGTATTTACGATGAAAATATTTTTCGTCGTAAAAAGTTGAATCTTTTACGATGAAATGTTAATTTTCGTTGCTCGAAGTAAATTTTTAACGACGAATTTTTTTTCGTCGTTAGAATTTTTATTTTTTTACGATGAAATAATTTTTTTATCATCAAAAATTAATTATTTATGATGGAATAAATTTTTTATCGCTAAAAATTAATTATTTGCGACAAAAAAATTTTATTACAAAAAATATTTTTTTGCAACAAAATTTTTTATGTTTGGCAACAAAAATATTTCATCGCTAAAGATTTTTTTGTTGCAAAAAAAAGTTTTTTAGGGCAAAATTTTACCTCAAAATGCGCACCGATGCTTGTCTCTCTCTCGCTGTCTCACACCGTCGAGCGCACCACCGATCATCGTCTTTCCTCTCCGATCGAGCATGCCACCGATCGTCATCTTGCCTCCCAGATCGTCATCCTCCCTCCACGCCACTGTGCCGGTCGAATCGAGTCCACTGCCGTCGTCCTCCCTCCGCCACCATCATCATCTTCTTCCTCGATTTCTCCCTCTCCCTCCCTCACTCTCTCTCTCTTCCTCTCTCCCTCTTTTATGGTCGTTGCCTCCCTCAGGGCCGCTATAGTCATCATCGCTTCACCTCCTCCACCGCCGTCGTCGCTCCACCTTCGCCACCACCGTCGTAGCTCTTTGACCTCTATCGGGCCGCGATCTCTCAGGTACAGCTCTCTCTGACTCTCTCTCTCTCCCACAGTCCACTTGTAGGTCACCTCCATCACCGTGCTGCCGTCGCCCTGCCTCCGCCTCCACCACCATCTCTCTTTGAAGTCCGTCAGGCCACGATCTCTTAGGTACGGCTCTCTCTGACTCTCTCTCTCACAGTCCACCTATAGGTTGTTACCGTCGCCGCACTATTGTCGCCGTCACTGCACAGCTGCAGGCATCTGCTTCCATCTCGGTATCCATCTCTCTCTTTCTGTGTGTGAGATTTACGAGAGAGTTGGAAGATTAGCAGGCCACAATTTTTATTTTTTTTAATTTTTATTCTTTTTTTAATTGATTTTAGTCGTTAGGCATGATTATTTGTTGCTCTACTCTTTATATAAGTATAGTTCATGATCTGAAAATAGTTTAAAAATAAAAATATTAAAATAATAATATATTAATTATAGCATAACAAATCTATAAACCTTAAAATTTTCGTTCAAGGATAGCGTGCATGAACCAATATTTATCCTTTAATGAAAAAAAATATTGATATTGCATACACTATCCTTAAATTATCCTTGTGGATAGTTTGGGCACGAGAGTGAATTTTATATTGCATACCAAATGCTTCTACATTGAAAAATTTTGCCGATATTTTCGGTCATGCTCTTTGAATACATAGTATAATTTTAGTATTTATGTATCTGGGGAATTGCGTCAAAATGCTATCGAATTTTTTTTGATGTAGAAGACATATATGGCAATATTAAATTCTTGTGTTCCTGAATGGGATAGGACCATCACCCTATAGATAGGGGATATAAGGCATTAGTCAACTATTATTCATAAGATTGACGGTATAGTTTGCATCATAAACATGCAGGTATATGGATTGTAGTTAGATGTCATTGCGCGATAAGTTCTGTCCTGAGTATATTACAGGTGTGACGTCTTTGATGAATGTGGCATCCAATCACACTAGAGAAGATGGGAAAGCTCATTGTCCATGTTGTCGATGTAGGAATTTATTTTGGTGTACTTTATCGAACATTCAAAATCATTTATACCAACATGGTATAGATGTGACTTACAAAAGATGGACTTGTCATGATGAAGATTTGCCGACTAGCTCGAGCATGTTGTCCAGAAGTCCCACAAATACGTCGTCAGTAGGTGGATCACTCAGTCATGAAAGGCAAACACTCAGTACAAAAGATAGAGAAATTCTGGAGGATCTCCATCCAGAGTTATTTGAAACAAATGTGGAAGCGGAATCAGAACATCAGCATCCCATTTTGAGATAAGAAGTTGAGGAGGACAGTAACATGCTTGTGAATGATAGATTCGAGCATCTACTAAGAGATGTGCAAAGTGACGTTTATCCTGGTTGTAAGAAGTACTCTCTGTTATCTACTGTAATAAAGTTATTACATATGAAGATACTTAATAAGTAGTCAAATAACTTGTTCAATTGGTTGCTCAAATTTTTGAAGGACCTACTGTCTGAGGGAGAGTTACTTTCGTCAAGTCATTATGAAGCCAAAAAATTATTGAAAGGATTCGGATTGGGAATCGATGACTTGGGCCTACACTGTGAAAAGATACATGCATAACCAAATGATTGTGTTCTGTTTCAAAAAAATAAAAAAGATCTACAAGCATGTCCGATTTATCATTCAAGCAGATAGAAAGAAAGTTGTGGTAAGGATAAAAAGAAAAAAAAAATATCATGCAAGATTTTGCGGTACTTTTTGATTATGCCATGATTGCATCGATTGTTCATATCAAGGCATACTGCCTGTGACATGTGATGGCATAAGAAGGGAAACAACATCGACGATGATATCATGAGACATCCATCAGATGGAGATGCATAAAAATATTTTGATCGTGAACATCCATGGTTTGCAGCTGATTCACGAAATGTCAGGCTAGGGTTGGCAACAAACAGATTTAATCCATATGGCAATCTTAGCACTACATACAGAATATGGCCTACTATGGTATTTTCTTATAATTTACCATCTTGGAAGTGCATGAAATCACCTTTTAATCTGTTGGCTTTGTTGATCCTGGGTCCCCATGCTCTTAGAAGAGACATAGATATATTTTTAGAACCGTTAATCGAAGAGTTGCAATACTTGTGGGAAGAAGGGTGCAAAACTTTCCATCTTTGGAAGAGTCCAAATCAAGAAGAAGGAGGCACTTGATCAACCATCAAAGAAGGATCAGCGCAGTACTAGCATACTGTGCTGATTTCTTGAAGCAGGACTTCTGATCGAGATTCGTGGGCTCGTGTGGACGACTCCTAGAGGCCGGACGTATGTGCGGCTAGCAACATCATCCTTAAGCCCGGATCAGCGAGGTTAGAGCATCTAACTTGCAAGGTAATAGATCTGATCTATTGTTTAATACATACATTAGATATGGTATTAAAACATGTTAATATGATCAACATGTAGTTCATGCTATATTTATATATTTTAATTTTTGATTTAATACTGTATAATAATCATGTAATAGGATCTTAGATCTAGGGATTCTCTGATTTTAAAAAATAAATTTTGATTTATTTTAGTCTTCCGCTGTATGATCTTGAAAAAGTTTCAAGATCTAACCCTGAACCCTAGATCTGGTTCCTACAATTGGTATCAGAGTCAGGTTCTTTATTACATGATTATTTATACATGCTTAGATTATTTTTTAAATTAGATCTAATTTATAATCTAATTATTAAATCTGAAATTAAAATTTTAGATCAATCATAAACTGCAAGGTTGTCCTGCTGTAAGGTTTACCCCTTACAGTGCAAAGGTTGTCCTAGTTTGTGTAGATCTATCTTTAATCATAAATTTGTTAGATATGATCTAGATTAAATTTATGATTTATTAGATTTAAAAAATATTTAAATCTGAAATAAAATCTCTTTGTTAATAATTTTTGTACAAAAAAATTATTTAAAGTTGAAATTATTTCAATTACATGAACCTGTTTAGATTAGATCTAAAGTAGTTTCATGTTTATTTCAGTTGTATCTTGATTATGAATCAAACATGCAATATGGTTGGTAGAATCATATTGTAAAATTATTTTACAAATATGAAAATTATTTTTTGAAAAGCCAAACCCAACCCTCAGCCCAAAACTTAATTAAGAATTGAGAAGTTGTTTGATTAGGTTCTAGGATTGTGAATTGAAGAACCTAAGACACAAATCATAACACATTGGGTTAATGGGTTAGTGAAAATTAGGTCCATTAGTTGGGTTAGACCTATAGTTAGATTAAAGATGGACTTAATTAGAGAATTGACTAAATCTAATCAATTGTTGTCTTAGATTAGGTCAAGGATTCTCTAGATCAATTACAATAGTTGTAGTTGGTCAAGTCCATGTCTTTAACGAGAACCAAATGGACTTGATTTTTGGCTAAGCGGTCTAGCACGAACTGTTAGATTGATCTAATCGAAACTAATTAAACCAGTTGGTGTCTAAGGTAAACCAGACCGATGGATTTTAATTGGGAGCCCGCTTACCTGGCCATTTCTGATGGTATCTAAGGCAAGCTTTGGCAGACCCTCCCACTGATCGAACTTACCTGGCCTCTTGGTGAAATTATGTTTTGATTGGATCACTTGACTATTCGAGCTGACCCATGTCAGCTAGGTAAATCAGTGTGACTGATTTAGGTGCTCCTAGACCAGCCCTGGTCTCCCTTAAGCTGACTTGGTGAAGCCAGTGGGAGGATCATGATAAGCTGGTTCATCTGACTTCATCCTCTATATTATTTAAATCTTCTAAAATTATTAGGTCCTTAAAATGATAAAGTTATGGAGATAACTGAGTTATAGCCTCCCATTAAGGTGTTTGATAATGAGTCCATTAACTCAATAATCATTGCAGATCCAAAGGCCTGGTGCTTGTTGACTAATGAAATTATCACTCATCATATAACGACTTGGAAGTGTCTCTCTAATGGTGGTTAGGTGAGCCAACCAAAGTTGGGCTTAATCATTCGTTGGTTAGATACACCAAGTATGATCATGTTAATGGTTGGACCTAACTGGATCCTTACAGTGGAGGCCAAAGCCTACTGATTAGGTTTCTGGGGCAAAATTAAAATTACTAGAAATTATTTAGAGAAACAATTGGTTATGAACCTACCCTTAGATGTACATGGGTTGGCCAACCAAAGTTGGACTTGTGTGCAGTCTAAGTGGATTCTAGTACCCGTTAAGGAATTAGGGTAATTCCTCAAGTTGGAGGTAGAGGCTACCAATTCGAATAAAATAGTGGGAGAAACCTTTTGATTAAAGTCCAAATCTTTAGGTTTAATGAATCAATTACTAATTAGGTTATGGTTCTCCTTTGTGCAAATATGGCCACTTCCCTATCGCTCCGATCATTATTGGACAATGATATGTTGGTGGGATCCAACTTCGGTAGCTGGTACCGAAAGTTGAAGATAGTCCTGGAGCATGAACGGATCCTATATGTGATAATGGATCCTGCACCTGAGGAGTCAGCTGTCAATGCACGTGGAATAGTCAGAGACACTTACCAGAAGTGGCTCAATTATCAGACCACGGTGCGCTGTATCATACTAACTGCCATGAGCGACGAGTTCAGTTGCAGATTCGAGACGACTCAGTCAAAGGACATGCTTCAAGTGTTGGAGGATGCCTTTGGCACACTCGATGATGTAGAGAGGCACAAGACTAGTTGTGCCATCTTCAACACCAAAATGCGGGATGGTGCCTCTGTCACTGATCATGTATTGTACATGATCGAGCTGATGGAACGATTGAGCAAGCTCGGCTTTTCCTTGCATGAGCAGCTTGGGAAAGATACAATACTGAACTCGCTGCCCAAGTCTTATCCTCCATTCCTCACTCATTATAGAATGACAAAGCCTGAAGAGAACTACCACGGGTTACTGGGGTTGCTTCAGAACTTTGAGAAAGATCACCAACTCCATAAGGAGTCGGTGAACTTAGTGGGAGGTTCGTCTTCTGGTTCTCGACCCTTTAAGAAAGGGAAGAAGAACAAGAAGAAGAAAGTGAAGAAGGTGTAAGTTCAGGCTGAGACATCAGTGCAGAGCCAGACCAAAAAGATCAAGCCTGATAATAGTCTATTCAACTGGCAAGCACCCTAGATTAGATAGTGTGTCAGATATCTACTTATGGCACTGTAGGCTAGGTCATATAAACAAGAACAGAATAAACAAGTTGACTCAAGAGGGAACCTCGAAGTCAGTGATTGTGAATCACTTCTAACCTGTGAGTCCTGTCTTCTTGGTAAAATGACCAAGTCACCTTTTACTGAAAAAGGTGAGAGAGCTACTGAGCTCTTGGACGTAGTACATACTGATGTATGCGGGCCCATGAGCACCAGTGCTAGAGGTGGATATTTCTACTTCATAACTTTCACGGATGACCTATCCCGATATGAATATGTCTATCTGATGAAACATAAGTCGGATTCATTTGAAATGTTCAAATGATTCCGAACTGAAGTAGAAAAATAAACTGAGAAGAGTATTAAAACTCTTCGATCTGATCGAGGAGGAGAATATCTTTCTAGTGAATTTCTCACATATCTAGGAGAGAATGAGATTCTCTCCCAATGGACTCCTCCAGGAATACCACAGCATAATGGTGTGTCTGAAAGGAGGAATCGAACTTTGTTAGACATGGTCCGATCCATGATGGGTTTTGCTAGCTTGCCGATATCCTTCTGGGGATATGCACTCGAATCGGCCAGTTATCTGTTAAATAGGGCTCCAAGTAAGTCTGTAATTAAGACTCCATATGAGATATGGATGGGACGTAAGCCAGCACTTTCACACCTTAGGATCTGGGGGTGCCCGATCTATGTCAAACGATTAGTCACAGACAAACTTGGACCTAGGTCTGACAAATGCTCATTCATAGGGTACCCCAAAAAGACAAAAGGATATTTTTTCTACCATGCTAATGAACAAAAGGTGTTCGTCAGCCTTAAGGCAATCTTTTTAGAAAAGGAGTTCCTTGGTGAAGGAACCGTTGCCTTTAAGATTGAACTTAATGAAGTTCAATAGGTAGAAGGACCGACACCAATAGCTGAACCTGAGTTGGATATGATTAGATCAGATCCGGAGCCCAATATACCTGCACCATTAAGGCGATCTGGTAGAGTACCGCGTCAGCCGGACAGATACTATGGTTTCTTGGTCCGGGACGGTGATCCCATCAAACTTGATGAGAATAATGAGGATCCGATCACCTATATGGATGCAATGCAGAGACCTGATTCTGAGAAATGGCTTGAAGCCATGAAATCCGAAATGGAGTCCATGAAGGTCAACGATGTATGGACATTGGTTGACCCACCTGAAGGGGTTAAACCTATTAGGTGTAAATGGGTCTTCAAAAGGAAGAGGGGTGCAGACGAAAAGGTGGAGACCTATAAAGCCCGTCTGGTAGCCAAGGGGTATCGTCAACGTTATGGTATTGACTATGACAAGACATTTTTTCCTGTGGCAATGCTCAAATCTATTCGGATAATGCTTGCAATAGCTGCCCATCTAGATTATGAGATCTGACAGATGGATGTAAAGACAGCTTTTCTGAATGGAGAGCTGACCGAAGAGGTGTATATGATACAACCTGAGGGGTTTACATCTACAGATGAGTCCAAGGTGTGCAAGCTTCAGAGATCCATTTATGGATTGAAGCAAGCTTCTCGGAGTTGGAACATGCGTTTTGATAAAGTGATCAAAACGTATGGCTTCATTGAGAATGGAGAAGAGCCCTGCATCTATAAATGGGTAAATGGTCCAGTTGTGGTATTCCTTATCTTGTACGTGGATGATATTCTCTTAATCGGGAATGACATCCCCGCACTACAGGAAATAAAAGTTTGGTTGTCATCATAGTTCTCCATGAAGGACTTGGGTGAAGCATCCTACATTCTAGGGATGAAGATCTATAGGGATAGATCTAAAAGGATGCTTGGGTTATCCCAGTCCATGTACATAGACACTGTGCTGAAGAGGTTCAGCATGGAGAATTTCAAGAAGGGCTATCTACCGATAGGCCATGAAATTTCTCTCTCTAAGAAGGATTGTCCGACAACTCCTGAAGAGAGAGAGCGTATGAGTAGAGTCCTATATGCTTCAGCCGTGGGATCTATCATGTACGCCATGACATGTACAAGACCAGATGTAGCATACTCACTAGGAGTAGTGAGTAGATTCCAATCTGATCCTGGAGAAAATCACTGGAAAGTGGTTAAAGCCATTCTTAAGTATTTGAGAAATACTAAGGACCAATGGTTGGTTTATGGTGAGTCAGATCTGAAACTTGTGGGGTTCACAGACTCCAACTTCCAATCTGACCATGATGACAGCAGGAGCGTGTCGGGTTATATCTTTACTCTGAATGGTGGATCCATCTGCTGGAAGAGTTTCAAGCAGCATACTGTGGCAGACTCTGTTTGTGAAGCAGAGTACATCGCAGCATCGGATGCTGCGAAGGAAGCTGTGTGGCTGAGGAAATTCATCAACGAGCTCGAAGTAGCACCCTCCCTCGATGGTCCAGTCCTGCTCTACTGCGACAGCACTGGTGCCATAGCTCAGGTGAAGGAACCCAAAGCACATCAGCGGACGAAGCACATCTTGCGTCGCTTCCACCTGGTCTGAGAGATTATGGATCGAGGTGACGTCGACCTTCAGAAGATCGACAGAAAGGAGAACCTGGCCGACCCCTCACTAAAGCCCTGGCGATAAAGGAGTTCGACAACCACAAGTCGAAGATGGGTATTAGATACTGTACCGAGTGGCTTTAGGACAAGTGGGAGTTGTTGAGAAATATGTCCCAAAAGCCAATCGTCAAGCTGTTGACGGTTGAGCAACCAAGTATTGTAATTGATTTGTTAATAAATAAAATATATTTGGCATCTTCATCATAAGCTTTCATCTTCTAATGAACTCCGTTGTTATGATGAAGTCCTTAGGACTATTTAAGTTCGATAAAGAGAGGATTTATCGATTAGTCCTTAAAACTGTTCACGACCAAATGATAAGCTGTTAATAAGGACGACAGCTTCTATCGAGCATAGGTCGCTGTAGGCCATATGGGTTGGTTGTCCTCTTAACCAAGGAGTGTGGAGACACTGGTATGGCATACAGATGAGATGTAAGGGTACATCGTCATTGAACGTGACCAACTCCAGAGTATTCTGCTGTCGAGAATGTCTCTGATGGGATATAGGTATAAGTGTCCCTTAGACTTGAGATCGCCTCAGTGACTTGCAAGCAACTCACTGTGCTTTGGTACTGGACTAACTGAATTTCTAATTCAAGGACGGAAGGCTTCTGGGCACAGTCAAGTACTTGCGAAGTCAGAGTGTGATCGAGATGGGATTGACCACTCCAAGAGTTGGAGAAGAATGAGTCACTGTATTTCAATTTAGCAAAATCTTGGTCAGGGTAATCCATCAGATGGATTTGATATTTTGAAATACAATGTGGACAACCTGATTAGAGTTGACAGTTAAACTCTGGGGTGTCCTATGATCATTTTGGTCAAGGAGATGAATTATATGAAAACTATATCCGCATGGGTTCTAAGGATGTTGTTCTACACATTCGACCTATCCGGTCGTCGGGTACCATTGCTAGATGGTCACTTCGATTGGTATAGAAATTTATTCCTATACTACCGGCTTAGGTTCGGACCTATGAGGTCACACACATTAGAGTTCATGATCTGATCGGATGGTTGATCAACGATTAAGAATCGTTCTAGGGTTAAATGATCAATACGATTGACATTTAACCCAGTGCAAGTGTTGCAGGAGGATCTATTAGCAATTCGATTGCTGATTGGCTTAATTTGATTAAGCCAATGGATTGAGATTAAGTCTAATTAAATATTATTTAATTAGATTTGGTTTGGACTTGATTGGATCAAGTTCAATTGGTTTATTGGATAAGCCAAGTGCAAGGAAAAACTAGTCCTAGTTCAACTAGGACTTGGGTCAATCTAATTTCTAATTTGATTAAAAAATTAAATCAGATTTAAATCTAATTTAATCTGATTAAATTAGATTCTTAATTGGGTTAAGACATATTTTAATTGGATTTATCTAATTTTGATTTGATTTGGTTTGAGAAATCAAATTAAAACAAGTCATAAGACAGAATCCTGGTAGGACTAGGATTCCACCTTGCGCCACATAAGCCTTCTCCACGCCCTCTCTCTTATTCAACACCAATCTCCACTTATTTTGTGTGATAAAAGCCCTCTCCCAGATCTCTCCCACGTTCACAAAAGGTCTCCTCTCTTCTTTCTTACATGGAAGGTGGTTTGGATCAAATCTAAAAGGAATAAGTTTGGATTTCGAATTCTATGAGATAGAGTTTTAGAAATCCAAAACTCTTTCAATTTTGCACCAAATTTATCTAAATTTTTTTTTAAAATTTTCATGGCTTTTAGGGTATACATTGTGTATCCTTTTCTAATGATCCATGCATGAAAATATGAAGGAGGTGCTCAAGAGTTGGGCGTCCCTTAACTTGCCATGTTTGGATAAGCCTTGACTAGGTGTTTGACCTAGACAAGGAATCTATCATATCTCTCTATATAAGATGAGTTTCTTCGTGAAATTTTAGAAAAAGTTAGAGATTTGAGAGATCTTTGTGTCACCCAAAAATCAAAGAGAAATACCTTTGGGTCATGGAGATATAAAAGATGCAAGTTTGGGTGTCTAAAGAGAAAAATGTGAAGAAGAAGAGGGTCTTCTTCTAAGTTTTTTTTTTGTTTCATATCTTTCCTCCCTCCATCTTGAGTTTCCTGAGAGCATCTCAGATTTGAAACTCCTCCTTTTACTTTTCATCTTTGAAAGAGTCCAAATCAAGAAGAAGGAGGCACCTGATCAACCATCAAAGAAGGATCAGCACAGTACTAGCATACTGTGCTGATTTCCTGAAGCAGGACTTCTGATCGAGATTCGTGGGCTCGTGTGGACGACTCCTAGAGGCCGGACATGTGTGCGGCTAGCAACATCATCCTTAAGCCCGGATCAACGAGGTTAGAGCGTCTAACTTGCAAGGTAATAGATGTGATCTATTGTTTAATACATACATTAGATGTGGTATTAAAACATGTTGATATGATCAACATGTAGTTCATGCTATATTTATATATTTTAATTTCTGATTTAATGCTATGTAATAATCATGTAATAGGATCTTAGATCTAGGGATTCTCTAGTTTTAGAAAATAAATTTTGATTTATTTTAGTTTTTCGCTGTATGATCTTGAAAAAGTTTCAAGATCTAACCCTGAAACCCTAGATCTGGTTCCTACAGAGGTATCTTTTGCATGCATGCGGTATTGCTTTGGATAGTTAATAATTTTTCTGCGTATGGCGATATTTTTGGGTGGTATACAAAAGAGTATAAAGCATGCTCAACTTGTAACAATGATATTACATCGGACCGTATTCGTGGAAAGATTTATTTCACGGGCCATCAACATTTCTTGTTGGATGTCATAGATGGAGGAGAAGTCTTAAGTTCAACGGCAAGCATGAACAACGTGCCCAGCCCAGGTTCTGGTCTATGGACAATATTTTAAATCAGCTATCCGACCCATAGGATGTCATATTTGGTAAGGGTCCGGCCAGCCAAGTAGGCGTTATTTGGTCTATTGTGAAGGAAAAAATGTTACAATTGAGAAAGCAGGCAACGAGGGAGGCTGGATCTGATAGCGTGCTGGATCATAGCCTATTTATTCGATAATAGAGGATGTGATCCTGGACTGTCCTCAAGCGGCAGCTAGGATCTGGGTATAGCATGCACTCAAACAAATCCCGTAATTCGTCATCCGATCAGTTTGATGATGCTTCAGTGCCAGAGGCAGTCAGGATATTGATGAGCATGATGTAGGATCAAATTACTTATTGGATGAATTGTAGTCAGACACTCGAGAGGATAGTGGCTACGATGGCGGGACGGCTCGATATCGATGCCTCCAAGTTAGCACCTCTATAGCCGCATAATGCCACCTCTGCACAGCCATCGCGACACACATCGGGCTAGGGATCGACCCTGGAGGAGGGAACAAGACCAACGACTTTGATGATATATAGTTTGTAATTTTTTTTAAATTTTAAATTATGTATGAACTTATATTTTTGTATATGACAATGATAGCTATGAAATTTATTGTTATTTAAAATTTGAATATTTTTATTATGTTCATATATTTTTATGTAAAATATGCATAATCTGATGGAAATAAAAAATTTAAATAGGTGCTTTCATGGTAAAAAAAATAAAAAATATTTTATTTCATTCATAATTTAATTTAATGATGAAATATTAATTTTATTATAAAAAATAATTAAAAAATTTCATCACTCTAAAATATTCAAATTTTCATTGCATATTGCAATGAAATTTTTTATTTCCTCGCTAAAATTATGATGAAAAAAATTTCATCGCTAAAAATAAATATTTTCATCATAATTTTTTTTAATTTTTTTTAGCGATGAAATTTTTTTTTGTAGCAAAAATTACAGCAATTTTTTTTTATCACAAAAATTATGATAAAATTTTTTTCATCACAAAAATTATGACAAAAAATTTTTTGTCGCAAATTTAGCGATGAAATTTCATATTTCATCGCTAAATTAGCGATAAATTTTTTTCATCACTAAATTATGATAATTTTTTTTTCATCACTAAATTAGCGATGAAATTTTTTTCATCACTAAATTTTGTAACAAAATTTTATTTTTCATCTCTAAAATTAAAAATAAAAAATTTAAATGAATAATATTCATTTTTAATGATGAAAATATTTTTCATCATAATTTTAGCGATGAAAGTTTAAGCTTTTATGATGAAATATTTTATTACTAATACTTCGAACTTTTTCGTCATGCGATTGACTACTTTTGGTGATGAAATAAATTTTTTTCATCACTAAAATTTTTTACTACAAGACTTTCTTTACGAACTTTTAGCAATAAAAATTTTCGTCGCTAATAATTTTTGCGACGAAAATTGATCTTTAGCGATGAAAAAATTTCATCACAAAAAATCAAATTTCTTGTAGTAGTTATTGATAAATTTTAATATGATCCAACTATCTATTTCTACTAATAAAATTTTTTAAAATGATAAAAATATCCATATCTTCATTATCTCTCTCCTCCCGATTGATCCCCTCCTCTATCGTCAGTATCTCTTTTTCTCCCTCCTTCTTCCTCCTCTCATTTCTCCTCCTCTCCTTCTTTCTCACCCATTTCTTCTCCTCCCCTTCCTCCTCTTTCTCCCTCTTCCTTTCTCCTCCTCATCCTCCTCATCCTCCCTTTCTACTTCTTTTTCTCTTCCCCATCCTCCTCCAAGCCATCCATAAACTATCCCTCTCCATATTGGCCTCCTCCACCAGTACAAGAATATTCTTTAGTAGCGATAGCTATTAGCAACGAGACACCAGCCATTGCTAATAGGGATATTTACTGATGAAAAATTATGATCGAAAAGAAAACCATCATTAAAAGGTTGAATATCTAATAGTAACAGACCGTTTGGTTATTAGTGATGGCTTTACCGTCGCTATAACTCTTAAATTTTAAATTTTTATTTATTTAATATTAATTAGTTATTAGTGACAGCTTTAGTGACATAGCGTTTGCCGTTGCTAATACATACCCCTAAAATCCTCTCCATTATCGATCGATTTTTTTTCACTGTGCCCCCACATCTCCCATTCTTCCCCAACCTCTTGTCCCCCTTCTTCCACCACTGCACTGCCAAAATCCTTCTGGAGCCCCCATCCCGCACCCCAGTCCATGCGCCGTCGTCCCTGCATCAGATTCGCTGCCCCTGCATCGGATCCACCATCCCCGCACCCCCACCTCCCCCCATCTTCCCCGCCTCCTCCATTCTTCTCCCATTGCACTGTTGGAAGCCTATCGTGAAGTGAATTTTAGTGCAGGGGTAAAATGATAATTTTAAAACTTTTTCAAAATTATGATTTTAAAGTAAAAAATATTAATGAATCTAATTAATTAACATGTGTTTACCTTATACTAGGATCTAAATATGATATACAGCATGCATGCATTTAAATTTGAAATTCGAATTTGAATAGTAAATACTTTACCGTAATGTATTCAGAACACAATACCTTTATGCGGATGGTCGATCTCCACAATCTGATCACTGTCGAAAGGCTCTGATCGCTATAATACAGTCACACAGAGTGTCTGACCTCTACAGATCGTCCACACGAGGCTCCTGGTCTGATCGGCTCCTCACGAGTACTAGCTCGTTGTAGAGCTCTTTTGATGGCTGATGCTGATCGAACTCTTTCGATCGATGTCTGCTGATTCTTCAGATGCTCTGGATCATCAGCAGACATGTTTGAGAGGATGTTAAAGATCTCTTTAAAATTTGGTGGGCTCACGACACTCGTAGCTTTCCTTCTCACTTCTCAAACCCTAGGCTGAAACCCTAGGGTACACTAAGAAAAACTTTGCATCCTTTTTTTCTTTCTTTTCTTTCTTTTTCTCTCAGAAGGTTTTGGACCTTCACCTCATGCAGAAAGGTTCCTCACGCCCCAAACTTTCTCTCCAAAAATTTCTTACGTTCGCCCCCCCTTTCTCCCCTTTTTAAAACAACGTCAAACGTGTCTTATCCGCGTGAGAGGATAAAGATAAGTGGTTGCACATTTGAATTCAAATCGAGTTTGAATTCAAATGCAAACCAACTCATCCCTATCCACTTATGGCATGTGAAGAGAAGGGCGTGGACTCTTTGTGCATGGAAAGGTTTTACGAGAAACCTTTTCTCGTGTAAGTTATGTGGCGCACAAGATGGATAAGCATGAAGGCAAAAGAGATAAGTTATCCATTCAAATTCAAACACGCTTTGAATTTGAATGGTTAACTAATCAGCTTTATTCATCCATATGGCACACAAAAGTGAGTGTGGGGAGGGCTTTGCATGAGAAAAAATTCATGAGAAATTCCTTCTCATGAATTCAAATGGGTGCAGTGGATGTGAGGTGGCGCAGGGAGTTTGGGTCAAGGTGATTTCATTATTTAAACCAACCTAATTGAACCAAATAAGTTAGGCCCAATTAGACTAATTTAAATCCAACTTAATTAGGCTTAATTAATCTCAATAAAATATTAATCAAATCAAAAATTAATTAAGCCCAACCCCTGATCAAATCAGGGACCAAACCATCTCGACGATTAGGTCAACTCTTAACCTAATCGGGTCAAACTCAATTGAATCCAATTCAATTGAACTTAATCCAAAAATAATTACTCAATCAAATTGAGTTAATTAGCGATCAAATTACTAATTAAACCTCTCATAAATATTGAGTCCAAATCCGATGGGCAATCAGATATCAAAGTCCATCAATATGAAACCTTATTCGAAGAGTCCCAAACCAGTGGGACTCTTGACCCCGGTACCCAAAATGTGTGGGACTCATGATCAGAGAATCCTGATTCTCGATCACAGAATCTCAGATATGTAAGACTCATAGTCTACAAATATTAGGACTCTTCATCAGCCATCAGATCAGATGGGAACCTCTAATGTGTGTGACCCCGCAGGTTCGAACCTAAGCCGGTAGCACAGGAATCAATTTCTGTACTAATCGAAGTGACCATCTAGCAATGGTACCCGATGTCTGGATAGGTTGAATAATCATAATCACAACACTCAGAACCTACGTGAATATGGTTACTGTATAATTCATCCCTTTTGACCCCTGTGTTTAGGATGACTCAGGGTTAAACTGTCAACCTTGATTAGATCATCCGAGTCATGTTCAACTCAAACAGTCCTGTGACTCCTCACTAGGACTACCCTGGCCAAGGTTTTGCTAAATTGAAATACGACTGTACACAGCTCCTGAACTGGAGTGGTCAATCCCATCTTGACACACGCACCGACAAGTCAAATACTTGACTACACCCAGCATCCTTCCGTCACTGAATTAGAAATTCAGGTAGTCCAGTGCCTAAGTGCAGTGAGTTGCTTGCAAGTCACCGTGGCGGTCTCAGGTCAGAGGGACAGTTATACCCATATCCCATCGGAGCAAATCTTGACAGCAGAAATAGCTCCAAAGTCGGTTACGTTCAGTGCAGATGTACCCTTACATCTCACCTGTATACCATACTAGTGTCTCCATACTCCTTGGTTAAGAGGACAACCAACCTATATAGCACACAATGACCTATGCTTGATAAATATTGTTGTCCTTGGTAACAATATATCATTTGATCGTGAACTGGTTTAAGGACTAAATGACAAATCCTCCTTTGTCGAGTCTAAATAGTCCTAAGGACTTCACCACAACACAGGAGTTCATTAGAAGATGAAATAATTTATGATGAAAAATACCAAAATAATTTTTATTAATTTATAATTCATGTACTAATACAACAAAGAGCACAACCATCAACAGACTGACGATTGACTTTGGGACACTATTTCCAACAATCTCCCACTTGGCCTAAAGCCAATCGATGCAGTATCTAATACCCATCTTCGACTTGAAGTCGTCGAACTCCTTCACCGCAATGGCTTTAGTGAATGGGTTGGTCAGGTTCTCCTTTCCATCGATCTTTTGAAGGTCGACATCACCTCGATCCATAATTTTTTGGATGAGATGGTAGCGGCGCAGAATATGCTTCGTCCGCTGGTGTGTCTTCGGTTCCTTCGTCTGAGCAATGGCTCTAGAGCTGTCACAGTAGAGCAGAACTGGACCAACAAGGGAGGGTGCCACTCCAAGCTCGGTGATGAATTTTCTCAGCCACATCGTTTCTTTGGTAGCATCTGATGCTGCGACATACTCCGCCTCGCAAACTGAATCAGCCACTACGTGCTGCTTGGAACTCTTCCAGCAGACAGCCCCACCATTAAGGGTAAAAATAAATCCTAACACACTCTTACTGTCATCGTGATCAGACTGAAAACTAGAGTCTGTAAACCCTATAAGTCTCAAGTCCGATTCACCATAAACAAGCCACTGGTCCTTAGTATTTCTTAAATACTTTAGGATGGTTTTAACAACCTTCCAGTGATTCTCTCCTGGATCAGATTGGTATCTACTCACTACCCCTAGTGAGTATGCCACATCTGGTCGTGTACATGTCATGGCATACATAATAGATCCCACTACCGAAGCATATAAAATTCTACTCATACGTTCTCTCTCTTGAGGTGTTGTCGGACAATCCCTTTTCGAGAGAGAAATTTCATGGCCTATCGGTAGATAGCCTTTCTTGAAATTCTCCATGCTGAACCTTTTCAGTATAGTATCAATGTACGTGGAGTAGGATAAGCCAAGCAACCTTTTGGATCTATCCCTATAGATCCTCATCCCTAGAATGTAGGAAGCTTCTCCCAGATCCTTCATGGAGAATTGTGACGACAGCCAAATCTTTATTCTCTGTAATGCAGGGATATCATTCCCGATTAAGAGAATATCATCCACATACAATACAAGAAATACCATAACTAGACCATTAGCCCACTTATAAATATAGGGCTCTTCTCCATTCTTAACAAAGCCATACGTTTTGATCGTCTTATCAAAATATATGTTCCAACTCCGGGATGCTTGCTTAAGTCCATAAATGGACCTCTGTAGCCTGCACACCTTAGACTCATCTGTGGATGTGAATCCTTCAGGTTGTATCATATACACCTCTTCGTCCAGCTCTCCATTTAGGAAAGCTGTCTTCACATCCATCTGTCAGATTTCATAGTCCATATGGGCAGCTATCGCAAGCATAATCCGAATGGATTTGAGCATTGCCACAGGAGAAAATATCTCGTCATAGTCTATACCATAACGTTGACGATATCCCTTGGCAACCAGACGGACTTTATAGGTTTTCACCTTTCCGTCTGTACCCCTCTTCCTCTTGAAGACCCACTTACACCCTATGGGTTTTACTCCTTCGAGTGGGTCAACCAATGTCCACACATCGTTGACCTTTATGGACTCTATTTCAGATTTCATGACCTCTAGCCATTTCTCAGAGTCAGGTCTCTGCATTGCATCCATGTAGGTGATCGGATCCTCATCATTTTCATCAAGTTCGATAGGATCTCCATCCCAGACCAAGAAAGCATAGTATCTGTCCGGTTGACGTGGTACTCTACCAGATCGCCTTAAGGGTGCAGGAACAATGGGCTCCGGATCTGATCTAATCAAATTCGGTTCAGGTTCAGCTACTTGTGTCAGTTTTTTTACCTGCCGAACTTTCTCAAGTTCGACCTTAGAAGCAACAGTCCCTTCACCAAGGAACTCCTTTTCTAAAAAGATTGCCTTAAGGCTGACAAATACCTTTTACTCATCAGCTAGGTAGAAATAATACCCTTTGGTCTCTTTTGGATACCCTATGAAATTACACTTGTTAGACCTAGGTCCAAGCTTATCCGTAATTAAACGTTTAACATAAGCCGGACATCTCCAAACCCTATGTGCGAGAGTACTGGCTTACGTCCTATTCATAACTCATATGGTGTTTTGATTACAGACTTACTCAAAATCCTATTTAGAAGGTAACAAGCCGATTCGAGCGCATATCCCCAGAGGAAGATCGGCAGACCAGCAAACTCCATCATGGATCGGACCATGTCTAACAAGGTCCGATTCCTTCTTTCAGATACACCATTATGCTGTGGTGTTCCAGGAGGAGTCCACTGAGAGAGAATCCCATTCTCTCCTAAATATGTCAAAAACTCATTGAAAAGTTATTCACCTCCTCGATCAGATCGAAGAGTTTTAATACTCTTCTCAGTTTGTTTTTCTATCTCATTTCGGAATAGTTTGAACATTTCAAACGACTCTGACTTATGCTTCATTAAATAGACATACCCATACCTCGATAGGTCGTCTGTGAAGGTTATGAAGTAGAAATATCCACCTCTTGCACTTGAGCTCATGGGTCCACATACATCAGAATGTACCAGACCCAAGAGTTCACTGGCTCGCTCACTTTTTCCAGTAAAAGGTGACTTGGCCATCTTTCTAAGAAGACAGGACTCACAGGTTGGAAGTGATTCACAATCACCAACTTCAAGAATTCTTTCTTGAGCCAACCTGTTTATCCTGTTCTTATTGATATGACCTAGCCTACAGTGCCAAAGGTAGACATCTGACACATTATCTATTCTAGGGCGTTTACCGGAGGTTTAAACCACATTAACAGGTTGTGATAGTAAGTAAATTCTATTATTTAGTTATCCAACAAATATTGTAACACCATTCAAAATGATATTGCAAATATTTTTTTTTATTAAAAATTGATAACCGTACATGGCCAAAAGGCCTACAGAAATAATATTTAATAAAAAGCTTGGACAATAGTGACATTCACTCAGAATTATATTATGAGAATTGATTACAAAGTTCATGATTTCTAAAGCTAGAACTGGAACTTTACTTCCATCTCCAACGTTCAGGAACCTCTCGCCATCATCAAATCTCCTACTGACCTGTAGACCCTGCATCGAATTGCAAATATGATAAGGGCTTCCGGTATCCAATACCCAGGCAGTAGTATCACATATAGAAAAATTGTAAGGTGTTATCATATAATTACCTTGCTTCTTCTTCGGCCTGTTTGGGTCCAGGGAGGCAATGTATAGAGGACAGTTTCTCTTCCAGTGCCCTTGCTTCTTGCAAAAGAAGCACTCTGCCTGGCTCTGATCGAGCTTGCGCTTCTTGGTCTGACCCTGTGCAGACGTCCCAGCATGCGGCTGCACCTTCTTGTTCTTCTTCCCTTTCTTAAAGGGTCGACGACCAGAAGAAGACCCTCCGACAACATTCACTGACTCCTTATGGAGCTGGTGGTCCTTCTCAAAGTTCTGCAGCAACTCCAACAAGCCGTGGTAGTTCACTGCAGGCTTTGTCATTCGAAAATGAGTAAGAAAGGGGAGAAAGGACTTGGGCAATGAATTAAAGATCGCATCCTTACCGAGCTACTCATGCAGGGGAAAGCCTAGTTTACTTAGGCGCTCAATCATTTCGATCATATACAGTACATGATTAGTGACTGAGGCCCCATCCCTCATTCGAGCATTGAAAATGGCATAACTAGTTTTATGCCTTTCAACGTCGTCAGGAGTGTTAAAAGAGTCGTTCAACATTTGAAGCATCTCCTGTGGCTGGGTGTTCTCAAACCTGAGACTAAACTCATCATTCATTGCCGCCAGCATTATGCATCGAACGGTGGTCCGATCGTTGAGCCACTTCTGGTAAGTGTCTCGAACCATCCCTCTAGCATTCGGAGCTGGCTCCTCGGGTGTCGGATCTGTTACCACATAAAGGATCCGCTCATGCTCAAGGATGATTTTTAATTTTCGATATCAGTTATCGAAATTAGGTCCCATGAGCTTGTCATTATCTAATAATGACCGAAATGACAGGGTAGTGGCCATAGCTGCATAAAGAAAAATCAGACCTCTATTAGTACATAAATTATTAATACTAAAGACTTGGACTTTAGTCTAAAATTTCTCCCAATATTTTTAACGAACTGGTAGCCTCAACCTCCAATTCGAGGAATTATTTTAATTTCTTAGTGGGTACTAGAATCCACATAGACTACACACGAGCCCAACTTTGGTTGGTCAACCCATGTGCATCTATGGGTAGGTTCAAAATCAGTTGTTTCTCTAAACAACTTCTAGTAATCAATTTTGCCCCCAGAACCTAATCAGTAGGCTTTGGCCTCCACTGAAAAGGTCTGGTTAGGTCCAACCATTAACATGACTTGATTTGGTGAATCAGACCAATAAATGATCAGGCCCGACTTTGGTCGGCCAACCTGACCACCATCAGAAAGACTCAAACCAAATTATCATACTATGAATGATAATTTCATTAGTCAATAAGCACCAGGCCTTTGGGCCTCCAATGATTATTAAACTAATGGACTCATTATCACTCACTTAATGGGAGGCTATGACTTAGTTATCACTATAACTTAATCATTTTTAGGATCTAATAATTTTTGAAGATTTTATTAAAGGATAGAAGAGAAGAAATTAACCAGCCAATTTCAATCTTCCCATTGACTTCACCAAGTCAGACTAAAAAGGATTTAATTAAAGTCGGCATTAGGAACACCTAAATCAGTCACACTGATTTACCTAATGACATGGATGAGCCCTAATCACCAAGTGATCTAATCAAAATCTAACTCACCAGGTTGGCCAGGTAAGTGAGATTAGTGGTGGGGATAAGCCATTAACTCGTCAGAGATCGAATCAATGCGAGTAGCTCTCACTTAAGAACCACTGGTCAAACTACCGAACTTACCTTAGACACCAATCGGTTCATTAGTTTTAATTTGATTAACTTAGTAAATAGGGTTCCACCACATAGCCATGAATTAAGTCCATCTTGGTCTAGTTAAAGACATGGACCCATTCAACTACAACTATTGGAGTTGTGTCTAGAGTGTCCTTGACCTAATCTAATTCAACTTTTGATTAGATTTGACCAATTACTCTAATTTAGTCTATTTCTTTAAGCTAACCTTAGGTCTAACCCAATTATGGACCTAATCCATCTAACCCATTGACCCACAAGTTTATGCAATTGTCTTAGGTCTTAATTCACAATTCTAGACCAACTTGACAACACTTAATTCTTTTAATTAAGTATTTGGGCTGATGGGTCAGAGTTTGGCTTTTCGAAAATAATTTTTAAATTTGAAAGGTTTTATTTTCTGTTCACCAAATATGTTGACTCATTTCACAAATAGATCAGCACATTTCATAAATAGCAATCCTACTGCTAATTACATAACAGAAAATAACTCAATCAAAATAAATCATGAATATTTTTTTAGATCTATTCTAACACATTCATGATAAATTTTACAATTGAACCTTTACAATTAAGTTCTTTCACTGCTTTATCTGTATGGGATATAATTACAACGGCACCCCTACCGCCATAGGAGACCCCATCGAATGGGAGGAGAGGGCCTTTAAACCCTACTTTTCTCCTATGACCGGATAGCCATGGCAACCAACCCAATTCGATTACTTGCTACTTGGATCATGTATATCTAAATATATCAATTTCAAAATTTAAATTTTAAATTTTAAATTTTAAATTTTAAATTTTTAAATTTCAAATTTCAAACAAATTTCAAATTTCAAAATTTTGAATTTCAAATTTTAAATTTTAAATTTTGAATTTCAAATTTGAAATTTCAACCAAATTTAAAATTTAAAATTTCAAAATTTGAATTTCAAATTTTTGAATTTTGAATTTCAAATTTTAAATTTCAAAATTCAAATTTTAAATTTTGAATTTCAAATTTTTGAATTTTAAATTTCGAACAACTTTCAAAATTTAAATTTTAAATTTTGAATTTTAAATTTTAAATTTAAACTTTTAGATTACAACTTAATCTATGCATACAAATTCATATATCATATCTTAGAACCTGCTCTGATACCATTTGAAGTGAAATTCAGTGTAGGGGTAAAATGGTAATTTTAAAACTTTTTCAAAATTATGATTTTACAATGAAAAATATTAATTAATCTAATTAATTAATATATGTTTACTCTACACTAGGATCTAAATATGATATATAGCATGCATGCATTTAAATTTGAAATTCAAATTTGAACAGTAAACACTTTACTGTAATGTGTTCAGAACACAATACCTTTATGCGGATAGTCGATCTCCATAATTTGATTCCTGTCGGGAGGCTCTGATCATCGCAATGCAGCCACATAGGGTGTCTGGCCTCTGTGGATCGTCCACACGAGGCTCCCAGTCTGATCGGCTCCTCACGAGTGCTAGCTCGTTGTAGAGCTCTTTTGATGACTGATGTTGATCGAACTCTTTCGATCGATGTCTGTCGATTCTTCAGATGCTCTGAATCATCAGCAAATATGCTTGAGAGGATGTTGAAGATCTTTCTAAAATTTGATGGGCTCACGACACTCGTAGCTCACCTTCTCACTTCCCGAAACCCAGGCTGAAATCCTAGGGTACACTAAGAAAAACTCTTCGCCCTTTTTTTCTTTCTTTTCTTTCTTTTTCTCTCGGAAGGTTTTGGACCTTCACCTCATACAGAAAGGTTCCTCATGCCCCAAACTTTCTCTCCAAAAATTTCTTATGCATGCCCCACCTTTCTCCCCTTTTTAAAACAACGTCGAACGTGTCTTATCCGCGTGAGAGGATAAAGATAAGTGGTTGCACATCTGAATTCAAATCGAGTTTGAATTTAAATGCAAACCAACTCATCCCTATCCACTTATGGCGTGTGAAGAGAAGGGCATGGACTCTTTGTGCGTGGAAAGGTTTCACGAGAAACCTTTTCTCATGTAAGTTATGTGGCGCACGAGATGGATAAGCATGAAGGCAAAAGAGATAAGTTATCCATTCAAATTCAAACACGCTTTGAATTTGAATGGTTAACTAATCAGCTTTATTCATCCATATGGCGCACAAAAGTGGGTGTGGGGAGGGCTTTGCATGAGAAAAAATTCATGAGAAATTCCTTCTCGTGAATTCAAATGGGCGCAGTGGATGTGAGGTGGCGCAGGGAGTTTGGGTCAAGGTGATTTCATTATTTAAACCAACCTAATTGAACCAAATAAGTTAGGCCCAATTAGACTAATTTAAATCCAACTTAATTAGGCTTAATTAATCTCAATAAAATATTAATCAAATCAAAAATTAATTAAGCCCAACCCCTGATCAAATCAGGGACCAAACCATCTCGATGATTAGGTCAACTCTTAACCTAATTGGGTCAAACCCAATTGAATCCAATTCAATTAAACTTGATCCAAAAATAATTACTTAATCAAATTGTGTTAATTAGTGATCAAATCACTAATTAAACCTCTCATAAATATTGAGTTCAAATCCGATGGGCAATCGGGTATCAAAGTCCATCAATATGAAACCTTGATCGAAGAGTCCCAAACCAGTGGGACTCTTGACCCCGATACCCAAAATATGTGGGACTCATGATCAGAGAATCCTGATTTTTGATCACAGAGTCTTAAACACTTAAGACTCATAGTCCATAAATATTAGGACTCTTCATCAGCCATCAGATCAGATAGAAATCTCTAATGTGTGTGACCCCACAGGTTCGAACCTAAGCCGGTAGCACTGAAATCAATTCCTGTACTAATTGAAGTGACCATCTAGCAATGGTACCCGACATCCAGATAGGTCGAATAGTCGCAATCACAACACTCAGAACCTACATGAATATGGTTACTGTATAATTCATCCCTTTTGACCCCTGTGTTTAGGATGACTCAGGGTTAAACTGTCAACCCTGATTAGATCATCCGAATCATGTTCAACTCAAACAATCCTGTGACTCCTCACTAGAACTACCCTGACCAAAATTTTGCTAAATTGATATATGACTGTACACAGCTCCTGAACTGGAGTGGTCAATCCCATCTTGACACACGCACCGACAAGTCAAGTACTTGACTACACCCAGCATCCTTCCGTCACTGAATTAGAAATTCAGGTAGTCCAGTGCCTAAGTACAATGAGTTGCTTACAAGTCACCGTGGTGGTCTCAGGTCGGAGGGACAGTTATACCCATATCCCATCGGAGCAAATCTTGACAGTAAAAATAGCTCCGGAGTCGGTCACGTTCAGTGCAGATGTACCCTTATATCTCATCTGTATGCCATACCAATGTCTCCACACTCCTTGGTTAAGAGGACAACCAATCTATATGGCACACAACGACCTATGCTTGATAAATATTATTGTCCTTGGTAACAACGTATCATTTGATCACGAACTGGTTTAAGGACTAAATGATAAATCCTCCTTTGTCGAGTCTAAATAGTCCTAAGGACTTCACCACAATACAAGAGTTCATTAAAAGATGAAATAATTTATGATGAAAAATACCAAAATAATTTTTATTAATTTATAATTTATGTACTAATACAACAAAGAGCACAACCATCAACAGGCTGACGATTGGCTTTGGGACACTATTCCCAACATATCAAAATCTCTATCCCCATGCCCTAGTCCTCGTGCCACTGTCACTGCATCAGATCCACCATCCCTGCACCCTCATTGTCTTTCCTCACCATTCCCTCCTCTTCCCACCCATGAGTATTAGTGACGGCGGTGGTGATAGCGACGGAGCTACCGCCACATGCCATTTCCTCCTTTTCTAATTTTCTGTATTTGAATTAAAATTTATGATGTTTATTTAAATTAATGATATTTGAATTTAATTTGTGCATGTGATGCACATCCTGGCCCTCCCCCTTAGCAATACTGCTCAAAACCCCCAGGGTGGGATTTGCCTGGATGCTCTACTAGGGTGGTAGAGGGTACCACCTCTGTGGATGCTCTGGCTTGACCCATTGGCATGGGATGTGTGATTCGACTACCTTGGGTGACGGTCCCTAATGCATGGGTCACATGGCCCGGTTGTCCTACGATCAAAGCCTATATGTGGGGGATATCCATCCCAGCCTTCTCCATTTATAATGCTGCTCGATACTTTGGAACCCCCCATAGTGGGATTTGCCTGGATGCCCGCTGGGGTGCTAGGGGGGCCGCTTCTGTTGCTACCCCAGCTCTGCCCATTGGCATGGCATTTGCGATTTGACTGTTTTGGATGGTAGTCTTTGGTGTGCAGGACGTGCGGCCTAGTCGTCTGGCGCTGCCCAAGTTCGCACGTACAGGATGCACGTCCTAGCCCTCCCCGTTTGCAATACTGCTCAGTACTTTATATTGACTCAAGGAATGATTTTGATAATTATATAACATTAAAGTATAAAATGAGACTAATATCTTTTAAGCTTAGATAAGAATGTTTTTGTAGGAAGCTAACCCTTGTGATAAGTTTTAAAGTCTTTTGGATATGCTTGGAAAGCTTTTGAACCAAGAAAAATCAAATTTGGATAAAAATCAAGTGAAAAGGGCTAATTGGAGGAGTTCGAGTCGACTCCAGCAATTTTCGAGTCAACTTTGACATGTTCTAGACTTGGCACTGGCATGCAGATGAGACAACTCCATTTCAATCCGAGCCGACTCTCTCAGAAAAAATAGAAATGCTATTTTCTGGATACAGCACTCGAGTTGACTCTATTTCAATCCGAGTCGACTTCATTGATTCTAACAGCAATAATAGTTTTTATAGAATTTATTGTAGAAACATCTAAAAATAGTTTCAAACATCCAGATTTCATCCCCAACATCTTAAAATGGTTAGTTTTCAAATTCGAATTACTTAAATGGTTTGGAGAGTATTTCAAATAAAAAGAGAACCTAATAGACTATCAAGAATAGCATATTCAAGAAAAAGAAGTCTATTTTCAGCCAAGGTGCTTTCAAGAGAGTTTTTCACCTTCACATCAAAAAAAATCTTGATTTTTGAGAGGCTAATCATCAAATGAAGAGTTCTCAATCTCGTACGAAGCATCCAAGCAATACTCTTCAAGCAACATTCTTCAAGCAACATTCAAAGTATTTTATTTGCTTTTCAAGGAGTTATTTGTGTTGTAAAAATTTTATATTGCTGAAATCTATTATATAAGTTTCAAGGAGTTGAAACTTAGGGAAAAAGCTTAATCCAAGCCTAAAAATTGAATTGTGAGCCTAGAGAGAGGCTTGTAAAGGTTATGGTTGATGATCTTAAAAAACCAACTAGGTTAGATTGTGAGTCAGGTTAAAACAATCGCACTATAATCATAGATTATAGTAAAATTTCTCAAGTGGAGCTTGGGAAGTGGATGAGGTGTTTGGAGTGCACCGAACTACTATAAATCTCTTGTGTTTGTGTGGTGTGCTTGTATGTACTTGCTTTATATACTTGTTTAGCTTGTTATTGATTTATTTCTACTGCTATTCACTATATTTACTATACATTCACTATATTTTACTTAGTTATTTTGAAAACTAGCACATACTCTAAGATTTTGAAAATCTAATTCACTCCCCCCTCTTGGGTTGTCTAACTGGGCAACAAGTGGTATCAGAGCTTGGTTGTAAGTTAGTTTTGATTTAAAGATCAATGACAACTTATTTGAGAGTTTCACTTGTCGAGGGGCAATCCACTAGTAGGCCACCTCTTTTCTATGGATCTAACTATACCTATTAAAAAGTATGCATGTGCATTTTTATTCAAGTATTAGGTTATGATTTATGAAGCATCACAATTAATGACCCTCACATACCTACGATCATTGTTAATAGCATTGCTTCATCTAAGCCAAAGAGTGATTGGGATGAAGTTGATAAAAGATTAGTGCAATTGAATGCCAAGAAAATGAATGTCTTGTATTATGTTTTGGCTGTGAATGAGTTTAATCACATATCTACTAATAACTCAGTAAAAAAGATATGAGATAGACTCAAAGTAACATATGAAGGCATAAGTCAAGTCAAAGAATTCAAAATAAATATGTTTGTGCACAAATATGAACTATTTTGAATGAAATTTAATGAATCGATTGCTGATATATTCACTTGTTTTACTGATATTATCAATGGTCTTAAAAATCTTGAAAAATTATATCTTAATGATGATCTTGTAAGAAAAATTCTTAGATCTTTATCAAGATCATGGGAAGGCAAGGTGACTGCCATCCAAAAAGCAAAGGATTTCAATGTCTTACCACTTAAAGAGCTACTTGGATCGTTGATAACTCATGAGCTTGCAATGAAATAACATAATGATGAAGAGATCAAAAAGAAGAGAACTATAGCCCTCAAATCTACATGGAAGAAGAGGAGGATGAAAACTCATCGGAAGAAGACGTTGGTGATGAGGACATGGCACTTATTACTAGAAAATTTTAAAAAAAATTTGAGAAAAAAGAGGCAAGATTTCAAGAAGAAACTAATGGCCAAGGGAGAGACAAGTAAGGATAAGGACAATGAAAGAGAGAATCAGCCCATTTGTTATAAATGTAAGAAAACTGAACATTTCAAAGCCGATTGTCCAAGTCTAAAGAAGAACCTTAAGAAGATAAAAAAGAAAGTCATGCTTGCAATGTGGAGCGATAGTGAAGGTTCAAGTTTCGATAAAGAAAATCAGAATATAGCTAACTTATGTCTAATTATGGCACAAGAGGATGAGGTACAATCTGAACATATTTTGAATTTTTCATTTGATAAGCTTCAAGATGCTTTTCATGAATTGCTTGATGAATATAAGAAAATTAGTTTGACAAATAGAGATTTAAAACTGAAAAATCAATCATTGGTAAAAGAAAAGGAAGAAATTTCATTAAATAATAAGGCTTTAGTAGAAGAACATGACTCACTAAAGAAGGAGTTAGAGAATATTAAACCATTGATTGAAAAGTTTACTTATAGTTCTGAAGAGATTCATATGCTTTTGAACAACCAAAGAGCAATTTTTCATAAAACCAGTCTTAGTTTCAATCCAAACAATAAACAAAAATTTCTAAAAAGTTTTTGTACAAGTTCTTCAAATACTACTTCAAAGATTACTTGTTTCTGCTATGATAACATAGGATATAAAACTTATTCCTACATTTTCAAAAAATTGAATAATAGACTTATTAAGAAAATTTAGATTCCAAAAAGAGCCTTGATCACTAATCTCAAAGGATCCAAAAAGGTTTGCGTACCTAAATTAGCTATTTGATTGTTTTGTAGGAGTGTCTTGTAGCCCTTGGATCAACAAGAAAATAGTTTTTTGATAGTGGCTATTCAAGATATATGACAGATGATAAAAATTAGTTTATCACTCTTAAAAGAAAAGAAAGAGGAGTTGTTACATTTGGCAATAATGAAAAAAAAATCATTGGAGTTGGTAAAATATGTATTACTCCTATTTTTATTGATAATATTTTATTAGTTGATTGATTGAAGCATAATTTGCTTAGTATTAATCAATTGTGTGATAAAAGATTTAAAGTTATTTTTGAATCATCTTTATACATTATTTTTAGTCTTTTTGATGAAGGTGCTAAATTCATTAGAAATAGGCGTGGCAATATCTATATGGTTAATCTTGGTGAGATAGCCATAAGGAGTTGTCAATGCCTTATAGTAATGGATGCCAAAATCCAAGGATCTAATTGGTTATGGCATCATAGGTTAGGACATACTAGTATGAACTCTATTTCAAAATTGATTACAAAAAATTTAGTTAAAGGTTTGCCAAAATAAAATTTGAAAAAGATTGAATTTTTGATGTATGTCAATATGAAAAATAAACTAAAAAATCTTTCAAATCTAAAAATATTATTTTAACTTCTAGACCCTTAGAATTGATTCACATGGACTTATTTGAACCTACTAGGACTACAAGCCTAGAAAAAAAAAGATATAGACTTGTGATTGTAGATAATTTTTTATAATTTATATGAATTCTATTTTTAGCACATAAAAATAAAATTTTTTCTGTATACTCTAAGTTTTATCGAAAGATTTTGAATGAAAAAGAATTGATAATTATTTGTATCCGAATTGATCTTGGCATCAAATTTAAAAATTAAAATTTTAAAAATTTTTATAATGAAAATAAAATTAAATATAATTTTTTTACATCAAAAATATCTCAACAAAATAGAGTTGTTAAAAGAAAAAATTAAATTTCAAAAGAAATGGTCCATACCATGTTGTGTGAAGCCATTAATACTGCATGTTATATTTTAAATAAAATTTTGATTCGATCAATTTTAAAAAAAACCTTCTATGAGATTTGAAAAGGTAAAAAAATTAATATTAGTTATTTTTATATTTTTAAGTGTTGATATTTTATTTTGAATAATGGTAAAGATAACTTAGATAAATTTGATGTAAAATCTGATGAAGATATTTTTTAGAATATTCTACATCTAGTAAAGCCTATAGAGTCTTCAACAAATGTAAATTGATTGTTGAAGAATCTATATATGTTATATTTGATGAAACTAATGATCTATCTTCAAGAAAGAAAGATTTTAGTGATGATGATGCAGAAAATATAGAAAAAAAATAAAACAACTTAACTTGAGAGATAGGCCAAATCAAAATAAAAAAGATGGAGGCAAAGATGATGAACAAGAAAAGTCTATGAAAAAAGATATCAACAAGGAGCATGATAACTTGTCCAAGGAGTGGAAGTTCATACATAATCATCTAAAAGATCTTATTATAGGTGAACCTTCATAAGAGGTAAGAATAAGAGCCACTTTTAAAAATATTCATAATCAACTTGCTTTTGTTTCTTAAATTGAACTCAAATACATAGAGAAAGCTGAAAATGATGCAAATTGGATGCTTGCTGTGCAAGAGGAGTTGAATCAATTTAAGGAAACAATACTTGGATTTTAGTTAGTAGGTCAATTGACCATCCAATAATAGGAACAAAATGGATATTTAGAAATAAGTTGGATGAAAATGATAATATAATTAGAAATAAAGCTAGATTAGTTATAAAAAGATATAATCAAGAAGAAGGAATAGATTTTAATGAAACATATGCACCTGTAGCTAGATTAGAAGCAATAAGATTGTTACTTGTATTTACTTGTTACATGGATTTCAAATTGTATCAAATGGATGTAAAAAATATATTTTTAAGTGGTTTTATTACTGAAATTTTTTTTTGTAGAATTACCACCTAGTTTTGAAAATTATGCTTATCCAAATCATATTTTCAAACTTAATAAAACATGGTATGGTTTGAAATAAGTACCAAGAGTATGGTATAATAGATTAAATAAATTTTTGCTCAATAATGATTTTATTAGAGGTAGTGTAGACACCACTTTATCCTTAAAAAAAAAGAAATCTGATTTGCTAATTATTCAAATATATGTAGATGACATTATTTTTGGTTCTACTAATGAATCTCTTTGTCAAGAATTTGCTAAGCTAATATTGGAAGAATTTAAAATAAGCATGATGAGGGAGAAAAATTTTTTTCTCGATCTTTAAATCAAACAAACAAAGGAAGGAATCTTTATCAACCAAGCTAAGTATATCAAGAAGATACTTAAAAAGTTTGGGATGGAGAGTGTGAAAATAATTGGAACACCAATAAACCCCTCATGCAAACTTAAAAAAGATGAAGGTGGTAAAAGTGTTAACTAAAAATTTTATAGAGGTACAATTGAATCATTACTTTATTTTACCGCAAGTAGGTTAGACATCATGTTTGGTGTATGCATGTGTGCTAGATTTCAATCTAATCCCAAAGAATCTCATATGCTTGCTGTTAAAAGAATTCTTAAATACTTAATAGGTACTTAAAATTTAGGCTTATGATATTTTAAGCATGCTTCAATTAATTTCATTGGTTATTCTAATGTGGATTATGGTGGATGTAAAATTGATAGAAAAGGCACAAGTGGCACATGCCAATTTTTTGGGTTGAACTTAATATCTTGATTTAGCAAAAAGTAAAATTCGATAGCATTATCAATGGTGGAGGCCGAGTATGTTGCAGCTGAAAGTTGATGTGTTCAAATTTTTTAGATTAAGCAATAACTTAAGGATTATAATATTGTTCAAAATAAAATTCTTATAAGATGTGATAACAAAAGTGCTAAAAATTTAACTAAAAATTCAATCCAGTACTCTAGGATTAAGCATATTGATATAAGACATCATTTTATTAGAGATCATGTGCAAAATAATGATATTATGCTTGACTTTGTATGTACTGATAATCAATTAGCTGATATCTTTACTAAACCTTTGAATGAAGATAGATTTTGTATGATTAGAAAAAAATTAAGAATTTATGATCTTTTTTAAATCTTATGGTATTATTTGCATACTTTATGATATTTTTATATCATGTGGTATCACTTCTATTATCTTCATTGATGTTTTGGGGTATTTTCAATTGACTTCTTTTTGTTGATGATAATGAAGGAACCAGATCTAGGGTTTCAGGGTTAGATCTTGAAACTTTTTCAAGATCATACAGCGGAAGGCTAAAATAAATCAAAATTTATTTTCTAAAATCAGAGAATCCCTAGATCTAAGATCCTATTACATGATTATTACATAGCATTAAATCAGAAATTAAAATATAGCATGAACTACATATTGATCATATCAACATGTTTCTATACCACATCTAATGTATGTATTAAACAATAGATCAGATCTATTACCTTGCAAGTTAGACACTCTAACCTTGCTGATTCGAGCTTGAGGATGATGTTGCAAGCCGCACATGCGTCCGGCCTCTAGGAGTCATCCACACGAGCCCACGAATCTCGATCAGAAGTCCTGCTTCAAGAAATCAGCACAGTATGCTAGTACTGCGCTGATCCTTCTTTGATGGTTGATCAGGTGCCTCCTTCTTGATTTGGACTCTTCCAAAGATGGAAAGTAAAAGGAGGAGTTTCAGATCTGAGACGCTCTCAGAAAACTCAAGATGGAGGGAGGAAAGATATGAAAACAAAAAACTTAGAAGAAGACCCTCTTCTTCTTCACATTTTTCTCTCTAGACATCCTAACTTGCGTCTTTTATATCTCCACGACCCAAAGGTCTTTTTTTCTGATTTTTGGATGACTCAAAGGAATCTCAAATTTCTATCTTCTCCTAAAATATCATAAAGAAACTCATTTTATACAGAGAGATATGATAGAGTCCTTGTCTAGGTCAAATACCTAGTCAAGGCTTATCCAAACATGGCAAGTTAAGGGGCGCCCAACTCTTGAGCACCTCCATATTTTCATGCACGGATCACCAGCAAAGGGTGCACAATGTGTATCCTAAAAGATATGAAAATTCTAAAAAATGTTTGGATAAATTCGGTGCAAAATTGAAAGAGTTTTGGATTTCTAAAACTCTATCTCATAGAATTCAAAATCCAAACTTATTCCTTTTTGATTTGATCCAAACCACCTTCCATGTAAGAAAGAAGAGAGAAAACCTTTTGTGAACGTGGGAGAGACCTGGGAGAGGGCTTTTGTTGCACAAAATAAGTGGAGATTGGCATTGAATAAGAGAGAGGGCGTGGGGAAGGCTTATGTGGCGCAAGGTGGAATCCTAGTCTTACTAGGATTCTATCTTATGACTTGTTTTAATTTGGTTTTCCAAACCAAATCAAACTAAAATTAGATCAACCTAATTAAAATAGATCTTAACCTAATTAAAAACCTAATTTAATCAAATTAAATTAGATTTGAATTTGATTTAATTTTCTAATCAAATTAGAAATTAGATTGACCCAAGTTCTAGTTGAACTAGGACTAGTTTTTCCTTGCACTTGGCTTATCCAATAAACCAATTGGACTTGATCCAATCAAGCCCAAAATAAATCTAATTAAATCATATTTAATTAAACTTAATCTCAGCCCATTGGCTTAATCAAATTAAACCAATTAGCAATCGAATTGCTAATCGATCCTCCTGCAATACTTGCACTGGGTTAAATGTCAATCGTATTGATCATTTAACCCTAGAACGATTCTTAATCGTTGATCAACCATCCGATCGGATCATGAACTCTAATATGTGTGACCTCATAGGTCTGAACTTAAGCCGGTAGCACAGGAATAAATTTTTGTACCAATTGAAGTGACCATCTAGTAATGGTACCCGACGATCGGATAGGTCGAATGTGTAGAACAACATCCTTAGAACCCATGCGGATATAGTTTTCATATAATTCATCTCCTTGACCAAAATGATCATAGGACACCCCAGAGTTCAACTGTCAACTCTGATCAGGTTGTCCACATTGTATTTCAAAATATCAAATCCATCTGATGGATTACCCTGGCCAAGGTTTTGCTAAATTGAAATACAGCGACTCATTCTTTTCCAACTCTTGGAGTGGTCAATCCCATCTCGATCACACTCTGACTTCGCAAGTACTTGACTGTGCCCAGAAGCCTTCCGTCTCTGAATTAAAAATTCAGTTAGTCCAGTATCAAAGCATAGTGAGTTGCTTGCAAGTCACTGAGGCGATCTCAAGTCTAAGGGACACTTATACCTATATCCCATCAGAGACATTCTCGACAGCAGAATACTCTGGAGTTGGTCACGTTCAATGATGATGTACCCTTACATCTCACCTGTATGCCATACCAGTATCTCCACACTCCTTGGTTAAGAGGACAACCAACCCATATGGCCTACAGCGATCTATGCTCGATAGAAGCTGTCGTCTTTATTAACAGCTTATCATTTGGTCGTGAACAGTTTTAAGGACTAATCGATAAATTCTCTCTTTAGCGAACTTAAATAGTCCTAAGGACTTCATCATAATAATGGAGTTCATTAGAAGATGAAAGCTTATGATGAAGATGCCAAATATATTTTATTTATTAACAAATCAATTACAATACTTGGTTGCTCAACCGTCAACAGTTTGACGATTGGCTTTTTGGAACACATTTCCCAACAACTCCCACTTGTCCTAAAGCTACTCGGCATAGTATCAATACCCATCTTCGACTTGTGGTTGTCGAACTCCTTTATTGCCAGGGCTTTAGTGAAGGCGTTGGCCAGGTTCTCTTTTTCGTCGATCTTCTGAAGGTCGACGTCACCTCGATCCATGATCTCTCGGATCAGGTGAAAGCGGCGCAAGATGTGCTTCGTCCGCTGATGTGCTTTGGGTTCCTTCACCTAAGCTATGGCACCAGTGCTGTCGTAGTAGAGCAGGACTAGACCATTGAGGGAGGGTGCTACTCTGAGCTCGTTGATGAATTTTCTCAGCCACACAGCTTCCTTCACGGCATCCGATGCTGCGATGTACTCTGCTTCACAAACAGAGTCTGCCACAGTATGTTGCTTGGAACTCTTCCAACAGATGGCTCCACCATTCAGAGTAAAGATATAACCCGACATGCTCCTGCTGTCATCATGGTCAGATTGGAAGCTAGAGTCTGTGAACCCCACAAGTTTCAGATCTGACTCGCCATAAACCAACCATTGGTCCTTAGTATTTCTCAAATACTTAAGGATGGCTTTAACCACTTTCCAGTGATTTTCTCCAGGATCAGATTGGTATCTACTCACTACTCCTAGTGAGTATGCCATATCTAGTCTGTACATATCATGGCGTACATGATAGATCCTAGGCTGAAGCATATGGGACTCTACTCATACGCTCTCTCTCTTCAGGAGTTGTCGGACAATCCTTCTTAGAGAGAGAAATTCCTTGACCTATCGGTAGATAGCTCTTCTTGGAATTTTCCATGCTGAACCTCTTCAGCACAGTGTCTATGTACATGGACTGGGATAATTCAAGCATCCTTTTAGATCTATCCCTATAGATCTTCATCCCTAGGATGTAGGATGCTTCACCCAAGTCCTTCATAGAGAACTGTGATGATAACCAAACTTTTATTTTCTGTAGTGCAGGTATGTCATTCCTGATTAAGAGAATGTCATCCACGTACAAGATAAGGAATACCACAACTGGACCATTTGCCCATTTATAGATGCAGGGCTCTTCTCCATTCTTAATGAAGCCATACATTTTGATCACCTTATCAAAACGCATGTTCCAACTCCGAGAAGCTTGCTTCAATCCATAAATGGATCTCTGAAGCTTGCACACCTTGGACTCATCTGTGGATGTAAACCCCTCAGGTTGTATCATATACACCTCTTCGGTCAGCTCTCAATTCAGGAAAGCTGTCTTTACATCCATCTGCCAGATCTCATAATTCAGATGGGCAGCTATTGCAAGCATTATCCGAATGGATTTGAGCATTGCCACAGGAGAAAATATCTCGTCATAGTCAATACCATAATGTTGACGATACCCTTTGGCAACCAGACGAGCTTTATAGGTCTCCACCTTTCCGTCTGCGCCCCTCTTCCTTTTGAAGACCCATTTACACTCAATGGGTTTAACCCCTTCAGGTGGGTCAACCAATGTCCATACATCATTGACCTTCATGGACTCAATTTTGAATTTCATGGCTTCAAGCCATTTCTCAGAATCAGATCTCTGCATTGCATCCATATAGGTGATCGGATCCTCATTATTCTCATCAAGTTCGATGGGATCACCGTCCCGGACCAAGAAACGTAGTATCTGTCCGGCTGACGCGGTACTCTACCGGATCGCCTTAATGGTGCAGGTACATTGGGCTCCGGATCTGATCTAATCATATCCGACTCAGGTTCAGCTATTGGTATCAGTCCTTCTACCTGTTGAACTTCATCAAGTTCAACCTTAGAGGCAACGGTTCCTTCACCAAGGAACTCTTTTTCTAAAAAGATTGCCTTAAGGCTGACGAACACCTTTTGTTCATCAGCATGATAGAAAAAATATCCTTTTGTCTCTTTGGGATACCCTATGAATGAGCATTTGTCAGACCTAGATCCAAGTTTGTCTGTGATTAATCATTCGACATAGACTGGGCACCCCCAGACCCTAAGGTGTGAAAGTGCTGGCTTACGTTCCGTCCATATCTCATATGGAGTCTTAATTACAGACTTACTTGGAACCCTATTTAACAGATAACAGGCCGATTCGAGTGCATATCCCCAGAAGGATATCAGCAAGCTAGCAAAACCCATCATGGATCGGACCATGTCTAACAGAGTCCGATTCCTCCTTTCAGACACACCATTATGCTGTGGTGTTCCTGGAGGAGTCCATTGGGAGAGAATCCTATTCTCTCTTAGATATGTGAGAAACTCACTAGAAAGATATTCTCCTCCTCGATCAGATCGAAGAGTTTTAATACTCTTCTCAGTTTGTTTTTCTACTTCACTTCGGAATCGTTTAAACATTTCAAATGAATCTGACTAATGTTTCATCAGATAGACATATCCATATCGGGATAGGTCATCCGTGAAAGTTATGAAGTAGAAATATCCACCTCTAGCACTAGTGCTCATGGGCCCGCATACATCAGTATGTACTAGGCCCAAGAGCTCAGTAGCTCTCTCACCTTTTCCAGTAAAAGGTGACTTGGTCATTTTACCAAGAAGACAGGACTCATAGGTTGGAAGTGATTCACAATCACTGACTTCGAGGATTTCCTCTTGAGTCAACCTGTTTATTCTGTTCTTGTTTATACGACCTAGCCTACAGTGCCATAAGTAGATATCTGACACACTATCTAATCTAGGGTGCTTGCCAGTAGAATAGACTCTTATCAGGCTTGATCTTTTTGGTCTGGCTCTGCACTGATGTCCTAGCCTGAACTTGCACCTTCTTCACTTTCTTCTTCTTGTTCTTCTTCCCTTTCTTAAAAGGTCAAGAACCAGAAGACGAACCTCCCACTAAGTTCACCGACTCCTTGTGAAGTTAGTGATCCTTCTCAAAGTTCTGAAGCAACCCCAGTAACCCGTGATAGTTCTCTTCAGACTTTGTCATTCTATAATGAGTGAGGAATGGGAGATAAGACTTGGGCAGCGAGTTCAGTATTGCATCTTTTCCAAGCTGCTCATGCAAGGGAAAGCCGAGCTTGCTCAATCGTTCCATCAGCTCGATCATGTACAATACATGATCAGTGACAGAGGCACCATCCCGCATTTTGGCATTGAAGATGGCACAACTAGTCTTGCGCCTCTCTACGTCATCGGGTGTGCCAAAGGCATCCTCCAACACTTGAAGCATGTCCTTTGGCTGAGCCATCTCGAATCTGCGACTGAACTCATCGCTCATGGCAGCCAGCATGATACAGTGCACCGTGGTCCAGTCACTGAGCCACTTCTGGTAAGTGTCTCTGACTGTTCCACGTGCATTGACAGTTGGCTCCTCAGGTGCAAGATCCATTATCACATATAGGATCCGTTCATGCTCTAGGACTATCTTCAACTTTCGATACCAGCTACCGAAGTTGGGTCCCACCAACTTATCATTGTCTAACAATGATCAGAGCAATAGGGAAGTGGCCATATTTGTACAAAGGAGAACCATAACCTAATTATTAATTGATTCATTAAACCTAAAGATTTGGACTTTAATCAAAAGGTTTCTCTCACTATTTTATTCAAATCGGTAGCCTCTACCTCTAATTTGAGAAATTACCCTAATTTCTTAGTGGGTACTAGAATCCACTTAGACTGCACACAAGCCCAACTTTGGTTGGCCAACCCATGTACATCTAAGGGTAGGTTCATAACCAATTATTTCTCTAAACAATTTCTAGTAATTTTAATTTTGCCCCAGAAACCTAATCAGTAGGCTTTGGCCTCCACTGTAAGGATCCGGTTAGGTCCAACCATTAACATGATCATACTTGGTGTATCTAACCAATGAATGATTAAGCCCAACTTTAGTTGGCTCACCTAACCACCATTAGAGAGATACTTCCAAGTCGTCATATGATGAGTGATAATTCCATTAGTCAACA
>NC_025998.2:46048086-46108177 GCF_000442705.2 Elaeis guineensis
AGATCTAGGGTTTCAGGGTTAGATCTTGAAACTTTTTCAAGATCATACAGCGGAAGGCTAAAATAAATCAAAATTTATTTTCTAAAATCAGAGAATCCCTAGATCTAAGATCCTATTACATGATTATTACATAGCATTAAATCAGAAATTAAAATATAGCATGAACTACATATTGATCATATCAACATGTTTCTATACCACATCTAATGTATGTATTAAACAATAGATCAGATCTATTACCTTGCAAGTTAGACACTCTAACCTTGCTGATTCGAGCTTGAGGATGATGTTGCAAGCCGCACATGCGTCCGGCCTCTAGGAGTCATCCACACGAGCCCACGAATCTCGATCAGAAGTCCTGCTTTCAAGAAATCAGCACAGTATGCTAGTACTGGCTGATCCTTCTTTGATGGTTGATCAGTGCCTCCTTCTTGATTTGGACTCTTCCAAAGATGGAAAGTAAAAGGAGGAGTTTCAGATCTGAGACGCTCTCAGAAAAAACTCAAGATGGAGGGAGGAAAGATATGAAAACAAAAAACTTAGAAGAAGACCCTCTTCTTCTTCACATTTTTCTCTCTAGACATCCTAACTGCGTCTTTTATATCTCCACGACCCAAAGGTCTTTTTTTCTGATTTTTGGATGACTCAAAGGAATCTCAAATTTCTATCTTCTCCTAAAATATCATAAAGAAACTCATTTTATACAGAGAGATATGATAGAGTCCTTGTCTAGGTCAAATACCTAGTCAAGGCTTATCCAAACATGGCAAGTTAAGGGGCGCCCAACTCTTGAGCACCTCCATATTTTCATGCACGGATCACCAGCAAAGGGTGCACAATGTGTATCCTAAAGATATGAAAATTCTAAAAAATGTTTGGATAAATTCGGTGCAAAATTGAAAGAGTTTTGGATTCTAAAACTCTATCTCATAGAATTCAAAATCCAAACTTATTCCTTTTTGATTGATCCAAACCACCTTCCATGTAAGAAAGAAGAGAGAAAACCTTTTGTGAACGTGGGAGAGACCTGGGAGAGGGCTTTTGTTGCACAAAATAAGTGGAGATTGGCATTGAATAAGAGAGAGGGCGTGGGGAAGGCTTATGTGGCGCAAGGTGGAATCCTAGTCTTACTAGGATTCTATCTTATGACTTGTTTTAATTTGGTTTTCCAAACCAAATCAAACTAAAATTAGATCAACCTAATTAAAATAGATCTTAACCTAATTAAAAACCTAATTTAATCAAATTAAATTAGATTTGAATTTGATTTAATTTTCTAATCAAATTAGAAATTAGATTGACCCAAGTTCTAGTTGAACTAGGACTAGTTTTTCCTTGCACTTGGCTTATCCAATAAACCAATTGGACTTGATCCAATCAAGCCCAAAATAAATCTAATTAAATCATATTTAATTAAACTTAATCTCAGCCCATTGGCTTAATCAAATTAAACCAATTAGCAATCGAATTGCTAATCGATCCTCCTGCAATACTTGCACTGGGTTAAATGTCAATCGTATTGATCATTTAACCCTAGAACGATTCTTAATCGTTGATCAACCATCCGATCGGATCATGAACTCTAATATGTGTGACCTCATAGGTCTGAACTTAAGCCGGTAGCACAGGAATAAATTTTTGTACCAATTGAAGTGACCATCTAGTAATGGTACCCGACGATCGGATAGGTCGAATGTGTAGAACAACATCCTTAGAACCCATGCGGATATAGTTTCATATAATTCATCTCCTTGACCAAAATGATCATAGGACACCCCAGAGTTCAACTGTCAACTCTGATCAGGTTGTCCACATTGTATTTCAAAATATCAAATCCATCTGATGGATTACCCTGGCCAAGGTTTTGCTAAATTGAAATACAGCGACTCATTCTTTTCCAACTCTTGGAGTGGTCAATCCCATCTCGATCACACTCTGACTTCGCAAGTACTTGACTGTGCCCAGAAGCCTTCCGTCTCTGAATTAAAAATTCAGTTAGTCCAGTATCAAAGCATAGTGAGTTGCTTGCAAGTCACTGAGGCGATCTCAAGTCTAAGGGACACTTATACCTATATCCCATCAGAGACATTCTCGACAGCAGAATACTCTGGAGTTGGTCACGTTCAATGATGATGTACCCTTACATCTCACCTGTATGCCATACCAGTATCTCCACACTCCTTGGTTAAGAGGACAACCAACCCATATGGCCTACAGCGATCTATGCTCGATAGAAGCTGTCGTCTTTATTAACAGCTTATCATTTGGTCGTGAACAGTTTTAAGGACTAATCGATAAATTCTCTCTTTAGCGAACTTAAATAGTCCTAAGGACTTCATCATAATAATGGAGTTCATTAGAAGATGAAAGCTTATGATGAAGATGCCAAATATATTTTATTTATTAACAAATCAATTACAATACTTGGTTGCTCAACCGTCAACAGTTTGACGATTGGCTTTTTGGAACACATTTCCCAACAACTCCCACTTGTCCTAAAGCTACTCGGCATAGTATCAATACCCATCTTCGACTTGTGGTTGTCGAACTCCTTTATTGCCAGGGCTTTAGTGAAGGCGTTGGCCAGGTTCTCTTTTTCGTCGATCTTCTGAAGGTCGACGTCACCTCGATCCATGATCTCTCGGATCAGGTGAAAGCGGCGCAAGATGTGCTTCGTCCGCTGATGTGCTTTGGGTTCCTTCACCTAAGCTATGGCACCAGTGCTGTCGTAGTAGAGCAGGACTAGACCATTGAGGGAGGGTGCTACTCTGAGCTCGTTGATGAATTTTCTCAGCCACACAGCTTCCTTCACGGCATCCGATGCTGCGATGTACTCTGCTTCACAAACAGAGTCTGCCACAGTATGTTGCTTGGAACTCTTCCAACAGATGGCTCCACCATTCAGAGTAAAGATATAACCCGACATGCTCCTGCTGTCATCATGGTCAGATTGGAAGCTAGAGTCTGTGAACCCCACAAGTTTCAGATCTGACTCGCCATAAACCAACCATTGGTCCTTAGTATTTCTCAAATACTTAAGGATGGCTTTAACCACTTTCCAGTGATTTTCTCCAGGATCAGATTGGTATCTACTCACTACTCCTAGTGAGTATGCCATATCTAGTCTGTACATATCATGGCGTACATGATAGATCCTAGGCTGAAGCATATGGGACTCTACTCATACGCTCTCTCTCTTCAGGAGTTGTCGGACAATCCTTCTTAGAGAGAGAAATTCCTTGACCTATCGGTAGATAGCTCTTCTTGGAATTTTCCATGCTGAACCTCTTCAGCACAGTGTCTATGTACATGGACTGGGATAATTCAAGCATCCTTTTAGATCTATCCCTATAGATCTTCATCCCTAGGATGTAGGATGCTTCACCCAAGTCCTTCATAGAGAACTGTGATGATAACCAAACTTTTATTTTCTGTAGTGCAGGTATGTCATTCCTGATTAAGAGAATGTCATCCACGTACAAGATAAGGAATACCACAACTGGACCATTTGCCCATTTATAGATGCAGGGCTCTTCTCCATTCTTAATGAAGCCATACATTTTGATCACCTTATCAAAACGCATGTTCCAACTCCGAGAAGCTTGCTTCAATCCATAAATGGATCTCTGAAGCTTGCACACCTTGGACTCATCTGTGGATGTAAACCCCTCAGGTTGTATCATATACACCTCTTCGGTCAGCTCTCAATTCAGGAAAGCTGTCTTTACATCCATCTGCCAGATCTCATAATTCAGATGGGCAGCTATTGCAAGCATTATCCGAATGGATTTGAGCATTGCCACAGGAGAAAATATCTCGTCATAGTCAATACCATAATGTTGACGATACCCTTTGGCAACCAGACGAGCTTTATAGGTCTCCACCTTTCCGTCTGCGCCCCTCTTCCTTTTGAAGACCCATTTACACTCAATGGGTTTAACCCCTTCAGGTGGGTCAACCAATGTCCATACATCATTGACCTTCATGGACTCAATTTTGAATTTCATGGCTTCAAGCCATTTCTCAGAATCAGATCTCTGCATTGCATCCATATAGGTGATCGGATCCTCATTATTCTCATCAAGTTCGATGGGATCACCGTCCCGGACCAAGAAACGTAGTATCTGTCCGGCTGACGCGGTACTCTACCGGATCGCCTTAATGGTGCAGGTACATTGGGCTCCGGATCTGATCTAATCATATCCGACTCAGGTTCAGCTATTGGTATCAGTCCTTCTACCTGTTGAACTTCATCAAGTTCAACCTTAGAGGCAACGGTTCCTTCACCAAGGAACTCTTTTTCTAAAAAGATTGCCTTAAGGCTGACGAACACCTTTTGTTCATCAGCATGATAGAAAAAATATCCTTTTGTCTCTTTGGGATACCCTATGAATGAGCATTTGTCAGACCTAGATCCAAGTTTGTCTGTGATTAATCATTCGACATAGACTGGGCACCCCCAGACCCTAAGGTGTGAAAGTGCTGGCTTACGTTCCGTCCATATCTCATATGGAGTCTTAATTACAGACTTACTTGGAACCCTATTTAACAGATAACAGGCCGATTCGAGTGCATATCCCCAGAAGGATATCAGCAAGCTAGCAAAACCCATCATGGATCGGACCATGTCTAACAGAGTCCGATTCCTCCTTTCAGACACACCATTATGCTGTGGTGTTCCTGGAGGAGTCCATTGGGAGAGAATCCTATTCTCTCTTAGATATGTGAGAAACTCACTAGAAAGATATTCTCCTCCTCGATCAGATCGAAGAGTTTTAATACTCTTCTCAGTTTGTTTTTCTACTTCACTTCGGAATCGTTTAAACATTTCAAATGAATCTGACTAATGTTTCATCAGATAGACATATCCATATCGGGATAGGTCATCCGTGAAAGTTATGAAGTAGAAATATCCACCTCTAGCACTAGTGCTCATGGGCCCGCATACATCAGTATGTACTAGGCCCAAGAGCTCAGTAGCTCTCTCACCTTTTCCAGTAAAAGGTGACTTGGTCATTTTACCAAGAAGACAGGACTCATAGGTTGGAAGTGATTCACAATCACTGACTTCGAGGATTTCCTCTTGAGTCAACCTGTTTATTCTGTTCTTGTTTATACGACCTAGCCTACAGTGCCATAAGTAGATATCTGACACACTATCTAATCTAGGGTGCTTGCCAGTAGAATAGACTCTTATCAGGCTTGATCTTTTTGGTCTGGCTCTGCACTGATGTCCTAGCCTGAACTTGCACCTTCTTCACTTTCTTCTTCTTGTTCTTCTTCCCTTTCTTAAAAGGTCAAGAACCAGAAGACGAACCTCCCACTAAGTTCACCGACTCCTTGTGAAGTTAGTGATCCTTCTCAAAGTTCTGAAGCAACCCCAGTAACCCGTGATAGTTCTCTTCAGACTTTGTCATTCTATAATGAGTGAGGAATGGGAGATAAGACTTGGGCAGCGAGTTCAGTATTGCATCTTTTCCAAGCTGCTCATGCAAGGGAAAGCCGAGCTTGCTCAATCGTTCCATCAGCTCGATCATGTACAATACATGATCAGTGACAGAGGCACCATCCCGCATTTTGGCATTGAAGATGGCACAACTAGTCTTGCGCCTCTCTACGTCATCGGGTGTGCCAAAGGCATCCTCCAACACTTGAAGCATGTCCTTTGGCTGAGCCATCTCGAATCTGCGACTGAACTCATCGCTCATGGCAGCCAGCATGATACAGTGCACCGTGGTCCAGTCACTGAGCCACTTCTGGTAAGTGTCTCTGACTGTTCCACGTGCATTGACAGTTGGCTCCTCAGGTGCAAGATCCATTATCACATATAGGATCCGTTCATGCTCTAGGACTATCTTCAACTTTCGATACCAGCTACCGAAGTTGGGTCCCACCAACTTATCATTGTCTAACAATGATCAGAGCAATAGGGAAGTGGCCATATTTGTACAAAGGAGAACCATAACCTAATTATTAATTGATTCATTAAACCTAAAGATTTGGACTTTAATCAAAAGGTTTCTCTCACTATTTTATTCAAATCGGTAGCCTCTACCTCTAATTTGAGAAATTACCCTAATTTCTTAGTGGGTACTAGAATCCACTTAGACTGCACACAAGCCCAACTTTGGTTGGCCAACCCATGTACATCTAAGGGTAGGTTCATAACCAATTATTTCTCTAAACAATTTCTAGTAATTTTAATTTTGCCCCAGAAACCTAATCAGTAGGCTTTGGCCTCCACTGTAAGGATCCGGTTAGGTCCAACCATTAACATGATCATACTTGGTGTATCTAACCAATGAATGATTAAGCCCAACTTTAGTTGGCTCACCTAACCACCATTAGAGAGATACTTCCAAGTCGTCATATGATGAGTGATAATTCCATTAGTCAACAAGCACCAGGCCTTTGGGTCTGCAATGATTATTGAGTTAATGGACTCATTATCAAACACCTTAATGGGAGGTTATGACTCAGTTATCTCCATAACTTTATCATTTTAAGGACCTAATAATTTTAGAGGATTTAAATAATTTAGAGGATGGGGTCAGATGAACCAGCTTATCATGATCCTCCCACTGGCTTCACCAAGTCAGCTTAAGGGAGACCATTAAAAGGGCTGGTCTAGGAGCACCTAATTCAGTCACACTGATTTACCTAGCTGACATGGGTCAGCTCGAATAGTCAAGTGATCCGATCAAAATATAATTTCACCAAGAGGCCAGGTAAGTTCGATCAGTGGGAGGGTCTGCCAAAGCTTGCCTTAGACACCATCAGAAATGGCCAGGTAAGCGGGCTCCCAATTAAAAACCACCGGTATGGTTTACCTTAGACACCAACTGGTTTAATTAGTTTCGATTAGATCAACCTAACAGTTCGTGCTAGACCACTTAGCCAAGAATCAAGTCTATATGGTTCTCGTTAAAGACATGGACTTGACCAACTACAACTATTGTAATTGATCTAGAGAATCCTTGATCTAGTCTAAGACAACAATTGATTAGATTTAGTCAATTCTCTAATTAAGTCCATCTTTAATCTAACCATAGGTCTAACCCAATTAATGGACCTAATTTCCACTAACCCATTAACCCAATGTGTTATGATTTGTGTCTTAGGTTCTTCAATTCACAATCCTAGAACCTAATCAAACAACTTCTTAATTCTTAATTAAGTTTTGGGCTGAGGGTTGGGTTTGGCTTTTCAAAAAATAATTTTCATATATGTAAAATAATTTTACAATATGATTCTACCAACCATATTGCATGTTTGATTCATAATCAAGATACAAGTGAAATAAACATGAAACTACTTTAGATCTAATCTAAACAGGTTCATGTAATTGAAATAATTTCAACTTTAAACAATTTCTTTGCACAAAAATTATTAACAAAGAGATTTTATTTCAGATTTAAACATCTTTTAATCTAATAAATCATAAATTTAATCTAGATCATATCTAATAAATTTATGATTAAAGATAGATCTACACAAACTAGGACAACCTTTGCACTGTAAGGGGTAAACCTTACAGCAGGACAACCTTGCAGTTTGTGATTGATCTAAAATTTTAATTTTAGATTTAATAATCAGATTATAAATTAAATATAATCTAATAAATAATCTAAGTATGTATAAATAATCATATAATAAAGAACCTAGGCTCTGATACCAATTGAAGGAACCAGATCTAGGGTTTCAGGGTTAGATCTTGAAACTTTTTCAAGATCATACAGCGGAAGGCTAAAATAAATCAAAATTTATTTTTTAAAATTAAAGAATCCCTAGATCTAAGATCTTATTACATGATTATTACATAGTATTAAATCAAAAATTAAAATATAGCATGAACTACATGTTGATCATATCAACATATTTCTATACCACATCTAATGTATGTATTAAACAATAGATCAGATCTATTACCTTGCAAGTTAGATGCTCTAACCTTGCTGATCCAGGCTTGAGGATGATGTTGCAAGCCGCACATGCATCTGGCCTCTAGGAGTCATCCACACGAGCCCACGAATCTCGATCAGAAGTCCTGCTTCAGGAAATCAGCACAGTATGCTAGTACTGCGCTGATCCTTCTTTGATGGTTGATCAGGTGCCTCCTTCTTCTTGATTTGGACTCTTCCAAAGATGGAAAGTAAAAAGAGGAGTTTCAAATCTGAGATGCTCTTAGGAAACTCAAGATGGAGGGAGAAAAGATATGAAAACAAAAAACTTAGAAGAAGATCCTCTTCTTCTTCACATTTTTTTCTCTAGACACCCTAACTTGCATCTTTTATATCTCCACGACCCAAATGTTTTTCTCTCTGATTTTTGGATGGCTCAAAGTTCTCTCAAATATCTATCTTATCCTAAAATTTCACAAAGAAACTCATTTTATATAGAGAGATATGATAGAGTCCTTATCTAGGTCAAATACCTAGTCAAGGCTTATCCAAACATGGCAAGTTAAGGGGTGCCCAACTCTTGAGCACCTCCTCCATATTTTTATACATGGATCACCAGCAAAGGGTGCACAATGTGTACCCTAAAAGATACAAAAATTTCAAAAAACATTTGGATAAATTCGGTGCAAAATTGAAAGAGTTTTGGATTTCTAAAACTTTATCTCATAGAATTTGAAATCCAAACTTATTCCTTTTTGATTTGATCCAAACCACCTTCCATGTAAGAAAGAAGAGAGGAAACCTTTTGTGAACGTGGGAGAGACCTGGGAGAGGGCTTTTATCACACAAAATAAGTGGAGATTGGCGTTGAATAAGAGAGAGGGCGTGGGGAAGGCTTATGTGGCGCAAGGTGGAATCCTAGTCTTACTAGGATTCTATCTTATGACTTGTTTTAATTTGGTTTTCCAAACCAAATAAAACCAAAATTAGATCAACCTAATTAAAATAGGTCTTAACCTAATTAAAAACCTAATTTAATAAAATTAAATTATATTTAAATCTGATTTAGTTTTCTAATCAAATTAGAAATTAGATTGACCCAAGTCTTAGTTGAACTAGGACTAGTTTTTCCTTGCACTTGGCTTATCCAATAAATCAATTGGACTTGATCCAATCAAGCCCAAAATAAATCTAATTAAATCATATTTAATTAGACTTAATCTCAGCCCATTGGCTTAATCAAATTAAGCCAATTAGCAATCAAATTGCTAATCGATCCTCCTGCAATACTTGCACTGGGTTAAATGTCAATCGTATTGATCATTTAACCCTAGAACGATTCTTAATCGTTGATCAACCATCCAATCGGATCATGAACTCTAATGTGTGTGACCTCATAGGTCCGAACCTTAGCCGATAGCACAGGAATAAATTTTTGTACCAATCGAAGTGACCATCTAGCAATGGTACCCGACGATCGGATTGGTCGAATGTGTAGAACAACATCCTTAGAACCCATGCGGATATAGTTTTCATATAATTCATCCCCTTGACCAAAATGATCATAGGACACCCCAGAGTTCAACTATCAACTCTGATCAGGTTGTCCACATTATATTTCAAAATATCAAATCCATCTGATGGATTACCCTGGCCAAGATTTTGCTAAATTGAAATACAGCGACTCATTCTTTTCCAACTCTTGGAGTGGTCAATCCCATCTCGATCACACTCTGACTTCGCAAGTACTTGACTATGCCCAGAAGCCTTTCATCCCTGAATTAGAAATTTAGTTAGTCCAGTACCAAAGCACAGTGAGTTGCTTGCAAGTCACTGAGGCGATCTCAAGTCTAAGGGACACTTATACCTATATCCCATCAGAGACATTCTCGATAGCAGAATACTTTAGAGTTAGTCATGTTCAATGGTGATATACCCTTACATCTCACCTGTATGCCATACCAGTGTCTCCACACTCCTTGGTTAAGAGGACAACCAACCCATATGGCCTACAGCGACCTATGCTCGATAGAAGCTGTCGTCCTTATTAACAGCTTATCATTTGGTCGTGAACAGTTTTAAGGACTAATCGATAAATCCTCTCTTTATCGAACTTAAATAGTCCTAAGGACTTCATCATAATAACAGAGTTCATTAGAAGATGAAAGCTTATGATGAAGATGCCAAATATATTTTATTTATTAACAAATCAATTACAATACTTGGTTGCTCAACCGTCAACAGCTTGATGATTTGCTTTTTGGAACACATTTCCCAACAGATAAGAAGGGAGAGAGTGAATTGAGCATTTATGTTATTTATGCATGATTCATGCTATTTACTCATGGTGGTAATTTGATCTGATTTATTGGTATCAAATTTTAGTGGTATCAGGCTTATAATATGTTAAATGATATCAAACTTGCTTTCATGTATAAAAGGATGAAAGCATAAAAAGATCAAATGGTATCAGATTTACTTTTATTGAGAAAGAAAATTGAGTAATGAATTGAGGGAAAGCAACTTGCATTTCAATAGTATCAACATTTCGTTAAGGGGGAGATTAAAAATTTTTTCTTGAAGAAAGAGAGAGAGAGAAATTTGTGTAAATTTAAGTCCTTGCTTGAATGATTATGCAATTTCTAATCTTTGAATCTCAAATTTTTGATTTTCTCATCTCTATGATACTCTTGTGATATGTTTGAATCTAAAAGAGACATGTTATGGTATCAATATTTTCTTAAGCAATCTTTTTGTTTATCTTTATGCTCGATATTTTGTCATCATCAAAAAAGAAAAGATTGTTTACCCAAAAAATAATTTTGATGATTATATAATATTGAAGTATAAAATGGGACTAACATCTTTCAAGCTTGGTTAAGAATATTTTTGGAGGAAACTAACTCTGGTGATAAGCTTTGAAGTCTTTTGGATACACTTAGAAAGCTTTTGAACCAAAAAAAAATCAAGTTTGAATGAAAATCAAGTGAAAAAGGTTGATTGAAGGAGTTCGAGTCGACTCTAGCAATTTTCGAATAGACTCTGACACATTTTGGACTTAGCACATAGCACTAACATGTAGGTGAGTCGACTCCATTTCAATCTGAGCCGACTCTCTCAGAAAAATAGAAAGACTATTTTCTAAACATAGGACTCAAGTTGATTCCATTTCTATTCGAGTTGACTCTATTTTAATCCAAGTCGACTCCATTAGTTCTGATAGCAATAACAATTTCATAGAATTTATTGCAGAAACATCCAAAAGTGATTTTAAACATCCATATTCTATCCTCAACATCCCAAAATGGCTAGTTTTTAAATTCAAATTACTTTAAATAGTTTGGAGAGCATTTTAAATAAAAAGAGAACCTAATAGACTACCAAGAATAGCATATTCAAAAAAAAAGAAGCCTATTTTCAGCGAAGAGTGCTTTTAAGAGAGTTTTCTACCTCCACACTAGAAAAAAACCTTGATTTTTGAGAGGCTAATCATCAAGTGAAGAGTTCTCAATCTCGTCCAAACATCCAAGCAATCTTCAAGCAATATTCAAAGTGTTTTATTTCCTCTTCAAGGGGTTATTTGTGTTGTAAAAATTCAGTATTGATGAAATCTGTTGTAACAAGTTTCAAGGGATTGAAACTTGGGAAAAAGACTTAATCTAAGCCTAAAAATTAGATTGTGAGCTTAAGAAGAGACTTTTAAAGCTTGTGGTTGGTGATCCCAAAAAATCAATTGGGTTAGATTATGAACTCGGCTAAAACAATCGCACTATAATCACAGATTATAGTGAAAATTTTTAAGTGGAGCTTAGGGAGTGACGTAGGTACTTGGAGTACACTGTACCACTATAAATCTCTTGTGTTTGTATGGTGTGCTTGTATTTACTTGCTTTACATACTTGTTTAGCTTGTTATCGATTTATTTCTACTGCTATTCAATGTATTTATTACACATTCACTACATTTCACTTAGTTATTTTAAAAAACAGCACATACTTACTCTAAGATTTTGATAACCTAATTCATCTCCTCTCTTAAGTTATCTAACTGGGCAATACTTTGGAACCTCCTAATTTAAAAAATTTAAAATATTGCATTGCATAGATGAAGGAACCAGATCTAGGGTTTCAGGATTAGATCTTGAAACTTTTTCAAGATCAGACAGTGAAAAACTAAAATAAATTAAAATTTATCTTATAAAATTAGAAAATTTTTAGATCTAAGATCCTATTACATGATTATTATATGATATTAAATTAGAAATCAAAATATAAAGAGCAAGAATTACATGTTGATCATATCAACATGTTTCTATACTACATCTAATGTATGTAAAATATAATAGATTAGATCTATTATCTTGCAAGTTAGATATTTTAACTTTGTTGATCTGAGCTTGAGGATGATGTTGTAAGCCGCACACATATCTGACCTCTAGGAGTCATTCACACGAGCCCACGAATCACGATCAGAAGTCTTGGTCCAGAAAATCAGCACAGTATGATAGTACTGTGCTGATCCTTCTTCAATGGTCGATCAGATGCTTCCTTCTTCTTGATTTGGACTCTTCCAAAGATGAGAAGTAGGAGAAAGAGTTTTAGATGTGAGACACTCTCAGAAAATTCACAGATGGAGGAAGGAAAGAGGTGAACTCGGCAACCCTAGAAGAAGACCCTTTTCTTCTTCTCTTTGCTTTAACCCAGACACTTAGTTTTGTGTCTATTATATCTCCACACCCCAACACTCTTTCTTCTTAATTTTTACATGCCCCAAATGTCTTTGAATGCTCTATAATTCATGAAAATTTTAAGAATAAATTCATCTTAAATCAAGATATATAAAGAATCCTTGTCTAGGTCAAATACCTAGTCAAGAAAAATCCAAACAGGGCAAGACAAGGGGTGCCCAACTCTTGGGTGCCCCCCCTTTTTTTTTCTACCATGGACTATCAGCAAAGGGTGCATAATATGTGCCACAAAACCCATGAAAATTTCAAAAAAAATCTGCATAAAATCAGTATCATAAAGAAAGAGTTTTGGTTTCCTAAAATTCTATCTCATAGAATTTGAAATCTAAACTAATTCCTACTTTGACTTGGTCCACAACCACATTCCATGTAAGAGAGAAAGAGTGAAAAGCTTTGGGCATGCATGAAGACCTAGGAGAGAAGGTTTTGTCACACAAAATAAGAGAGAGTGGGTATGGGGGGCTAAGGTGGCGCAAGGTGGAATCCTAGTCTTATTAGGGTTCAATCTATGACTTGTTCAAATTTGATTTCTCAAACCAAATCAAACCAAAATCAAATCAACCCAATTAAAATAAGTCTTAACCCAATTAAGAATCTAATTTAATCAGATTAAATTAGATTTAAATCTAATTTAATTTTTTAATCAAATTAAAAATTAGGTTGACCCAAGTCCTAATTGAACTAGGACTAGTTTTTTTCTTGCACTTGGCTTATCCAATAAACCAATTGAATTTGATCCAATCAAGCCCAAACCAAATCTAATTAAATTATATTCAATTAGACTTAATCTCAGCCCATTGATTTAATTAAATTAAGCTAATTAGCAATCAAATTACTAATCGATCCTCCTGCAACACTTGCATTAGGTTAAATGTCAATCGTATTGATCATTTAACCCTAGAATGATTCTTAATCATTGATCAACCATCTGATCGGATCATGAACTCTAATATGTATAACCTCATAGGTTCAAACCTAAGCTGATAGTATAGAAATAAATTTTTATACCAATCGAAGTGATCATCTAGCAATGGTACCCGACGGTCGGATAGGTCGAATGTGTAGAACGACATCCTTAGAACCCATGCGGATATAGTTTCTATATAATTCATCTCCTTGACTAAAATGCTCATAGGATACCTCAGAGTTCCACTGTCAACTCTGATCAGGTTGTCCACATTGTATTTCAAAATATCAAATTCATCTAATGGATTATCCTGATCAAGATTTTGCTAAATTGAAATACAGCGACTCATTCTTCTCCAACTCTTGTAGTGGTCAATTCCATCTTGATCACACTCTGACTTTGCAAGTTCTTGACTGTGCCTAGAAGCCTTCCATCACTGAATTAAAAATTCAGTTAGTCCAGTACCAAAGCACAGTGAGTTGCTTGCAAGTCACTGAGGCGATCTCAGGTCTAAGGGATACTTATACCTATATCCCATCAGAGACATTCTCGATAGCAGAATGCTCTGGAGTTGGTCACATTCAATGACGATATGCCCTTACATCTCACCTGTATGCCATACTAGTATCTCTATACTTCTTGATTAAGAGGACAACCAACCCATATGACCTACAGCGACCTATGCTCGATAGAAGCTGTCGTCCTTATTAGCAGCCTATCATTTGGTCATGAATAGTTTTAAGGACTAATCGATAAATCTTCTCTTTATCAAACCTAAATAATCCTAAGGATTTCATCACAACAATGGAGTTCATTAGAAGATAAAAATTTATGATGAAAATACCAAAAATATATTTTATTTATTAACAAATCAATTACAATACAAGGTTGCTCAACTGTTAATAGGCTGATGATTGACTTTTGAGATATATTTTTCAACAACTCTCACTTGTTCTAAAGCCACTCGGCTCAGTATCTAATACCCATCTTCGACTTGTGGTTGTCAAACTCTTTTATCGCCAGGACTTTAGTGAAGGGGACATCCATGTTCTCCTTTCCGTCGATCTTCTGAAGATCGACGTCACCTCGATCCATGATCTCTCAGATCAGGTGAAAGCGGCATAAAATATGCTTCGTCCACTGGTGTGCTTTGGATTCTTTTGCCTTAGCTATGGCACCAGTGCTATCGCAGTAGAGCAGGATCGGACCATTGAGGGAGGGTGCTACTTCGAGCTCGATAATGAATTTTCTCAGCCACAGCTTTCTTCACGGCATTCGATGCTGCGATGTACTCTACCTCACAAATAGAGTCTGCCACAGTATGCTGCTTGAAACTCTTCCAGTAGATGGCTCCACCATTCAGAGTAAAGATATAATCCGACACGCTTCTGTTGTCATCATAGTCAGATTGAAAGCTGGAGTCTGTGAACCCCACAAGTTTCAGATCTGACTCGTCATAAACCAACCATTGGTCCTTAGTATTTCTCAAATACTTATGGATGGCTTTAACCACTTTTCAGTGATTTTCTCTAAGATCAGATTGGTATATACTCACTACTCCTAGTGAGTATGCCACATCTGACCTTGTACATGTCATGACGTACATGATAGATCCCACGGTCGAAGCATATGGGACTCTACTGATACGCTCTCTCTTTTCAGGAGTTGTCGGATAATCCTTGTTAGAGAGAAAAATTTCGTGGCCTATCGGTAGATAGCCCTTCTTGGAATTCTTCATGCTGAACCTCTTCAGCATAGTGTCGATGTATGTGGACTGAGATAACCCAAGCATCCTTTTAGATCTATCCCTATAGATCTTCATCCCTAGGATGTAGGATGCTTCACCCAAGTTCTTCATAGAGAACTGCGATGACAACAAAACTTTTATTTCTTGTAGTGCAGAGATGTCATTCCCGATTAAGAGAATATCATCCACATACAAGATAAGGAATACCACAACTAGACTATTTGCCCATTTATAGATGCAGGGCTCTTCTTCGTTCTTAACAAAGCCATATATTTTGATCACCTTATCAAAATACATGTTCCCACTCTGAGAAGCTTGCTTTAATCCATAAATGGATCTCTGAAGCTTGCACACCTTAGACTCATCTGTGGATATAAATCCCTCAGATTGTATCATATACACCTCTTCAGTCAGTTCTCCATTCAGGAAAGCTATCTTTACATCCATCTTCTAGATCTCATAATCCAGATGGATAGCTATTGCAAGCATTATCTGAATGGATTTGAGTATTGCCACAGGGGAGAATGTCTCGTTATAGTCAATACCATAATGTTGACGATACCCCTTGGCAACCAGACAGACTTTATAGGTCTCCACCTTTCCGTCTGTGCCCTTCTTCCTTTTGAAGACCCATTTATACCCAATTGGTTTAACCCCTTCAGGTGGGTCAACCAATGTCCATACATCGTTGACCTTCATGGACTCCATTTCGAATTTCATGGCTTCAAGCCATTTCTCAAAATCAGATTTCTGTATTGCATCCATATAGGTGATCGAATCCTCATCATTCTCATTGAGTTCTATGGGATCACCGTTCCGAATCAAAAAACCGTAGTATCTGTCCGACTGATGCGGTACTCTATCAGATCGCCTTAATGGTGTAGGTATATTGGGCTCCAGATCTGATCTAATCAAATCTGACTCAGGTTCAGCTATTGGTGTCGGTCTTTCTACCTGTTGAACTTCATCAAGTTCAATCTTAGAGGCAACGGTTCTTTCATCAAGGAACTCTTTTTCTAAAAAGATTACCTTAAGGCTGACGAACACCTTTTATTCATCAGCATCATAGAAAAAATATCTTTTAGTCTCTTTGGGGTACCCTATGAATGTGCATTTGTCAGACCTAGGTCCAAGTTTATCTATAAGTAATCGTTTGACATAGGCCGGGCACCCCCAGACCCTAAGAGGTGAAAGTGCTGGCTTACGCCCTATCCATATTTCATATGGAGTCTTAATTATAGACTTACTTGGAACCCTATTTAATAGATAACAGGTCGATTTGAGTGTATGTCCTTAGAAGGATATCGACAAGCTGGCAAAACCCATCATGGATCAGATCATATCTAACAGAGTTCGATTTTTCCTTTCAAACACACCATTATGCTGTGGTGTTCCTGGAGGAGTCCATTGGGAGAAAATCCCATTCTCTCCTAGATATATGAGAAACTCATCAGAAAGATATTCCTCTCCTCGGTCAGACTGAAGAGTTTTAATACTCTTTTCAATTTATTTTTCTACTTCACTTCGAAATCGTTTGAACATTTTAAATGAATTTGACTTATGTTTTATCAGTAGACATATCCATATCTGGATAGATCATCCGTGAAAGTGATGAAGTAGAAATATCTACCTCTAGCACTTGTGCTCATGGGCCCGCATACATCAATATGTACTAGGCCCAAGAGCTCAGTAGCTCTCTTACCTTTTTCAGTAAAAGGTGACTTGGTCATTTTATTAAAAAGACAGGACTCATAGGTTGGAAGTGATTCACAATCACTGACTTCGAAGATTCCCTCTTAAGTCAATCTATTTATCGTATTCTTGTTTATATGATCTAGCCTATAGTGCCATAAGTAGATATCTGATATACTATCTAATCTAGGGTGCTTGCCAGTAGAATAGACTACGTTAACAGATTGTGATAATATATACACACCATTGTTCAAATATCCATAAAAAATAGTAACATCATTCATAATGATATTACAAACTTGTTTCTTTATTGAAATTTTATAATCATTTTTGGCCAGAAGGCCTACAAAAATAATATTTAAAAAGAAACTGGGACAAAAATGACAATCATTAAGAACAACGGTATGGGACTCAAATACAAGTTTTAAGATTTCCAATGCTAGAACTGGATCTTCCATCTCCAATGTTCAAGAACCTCTTGCTTTGCTCGAATCTCCTACTGACCTGCAATCCCTGCAACGAATTGCAAATATGGTAGGACTACCAGTATCCAATACCCAGTCAGTTATATCACAAATAGAGAAATTGCAAGGAGTTATCATATAAATACCTTGCCCAGCAATAGCTTGCTTCTTTCTCTACCTGTTCGGATCCAGAGAGGCAATGTACTAAGTACATTTCCTCTTCTAGTGCCCCCACTTCTTGTAAAAGAAGCATTCAGTTTGACTCTTATCAGGCTTGATCTTTCTGGTCTGACCCTGCACTGATGTCCCAGCCTGAACTTGCACCTTCTTCACTTTCTTCTTCTTATTCTTCTTATTTTTTTTAATGAGTCAAGAACTAGAAGATGAATGTCCCACTAAATTCACTGATTTCTTATGGAGTTGGTGATCCTTCTCAAAGTTCTGAAGCAACCCTAGTAACCCGTGGTAGTTTACTTTAGGCTTTGTCATTCTATAATGAGTGAGGAATGGAAGATAAGACTTGGACAGCAAGTTCAATATTGCATCTTTCCTAAGATACTCATGCAAGGAAAAGTCGAGCTTGCTCAAATGCTCCATCAGCTCGATCATGTATAATACATGATCAGTGACAGAGGCACCATCCCGTATTTTGGTATTGAAGATGGCACAACTAGTCTTGTGCCTCTCCACGTCATCAGGTGTGCCAAAGGCATCCTCCAATACTTGAAGCATGTCCATTGGCTGAGCTATCTCAAATCTGCGATTGAACTCGTTGCTCATGGCAGCCAGCATAATGCAGCACACCATGATCCAGTCATTGAACCACTTCTGGTAAGTGTCTCTGACTGTTCCATGTGCATTGACAGCTGGCTCCTCAGGTGCAAGATCCATTATTACATATAGGATCCATTCATGCTCCAGGACTATCTTCAACTTTCAGTACCAGCTACTGAAGTTGGATCCCACCAACTTATCACTGTCCAACAATGATCGGAGCGATAGAGAAGTGGCCATATCTGCACAAAAAAAAATCATAACCTTATTAGTAATTGATTCGTTAAACCTAAAGATTTGGATTTTAATCAAAAAGTTTCTTCCACTATTTTATTCGAATTGGTAGCCTCTACCTCCAATTCGATGAATTACCTTAATTTCTTAGTGGGTACTAGAAACCACTTAGACTGCACACAAGCCCAACTTTGGTTGGCCAACCCATATACATCTAAGGGTAGGTTCATAATCAATTATTTCTCTAAATAATTTTTAGTAATTTTAATTTTGCTCCAGTCCCTAATTAGTAGGCTTTGGCCTCCACTGAAAAGGTCTGGTTAGGTCCAACCATTAACATGACCATACTAAGTCCATCTAGCCAATGAATGATTAGGCCCAACTTTGGTTGGCTAACCTAACCACCTTTTAGAAAGATGAAGTCAAGAAATCATATTATGAATGATAATTCCATTAGTCGATAAGCACCAGGCCTTTGGGCCTCCAACGATTATCCAATTGATGGACCCATTATCATCTACTTAATGGGAGGCTATGATCTGGTTATCACCATAACTATTTCATTTTAAAGACCTAATAATTTTAGAGGATTTAATTGATTTAGAAGAGGAGATCAGATGAACCAGCTTATCATGATCCTCCCACTAGCTTCACCAAGTCAGCTTAAGGGAGACCATTAAAAGGGCTGGTCCAGAAGTATCTAAATCAGTCACACTGATTTACCTAGCTGACATGGGTCAGCTCGAATAGTCAAATGATTCGATCAAAATATAATTTCACCAAGAGGCCAGGTAAGTTCGATCGGTGGGAGGGTCTGCCAAAGCTTGCCTTAGACACCATCAGAAATGGCCAGGTAAGCGGGCTGCCAATTAAAAATCACTGGTCTGATTTATCTTAGACACCAACTAGTTTAATTAGTTTCGATTAGATCAACCTAACAGTTCATGCTAGACTGCTTAGCCAAGAATCAAGTCCATTTGGTTCTCGTTAAAGATATGGACTTGACAAACTATAACTATTGTAATTAATCTAGAGAATCCTTGACCTAATCTAAGATAACAATTGATTAGATTTAGTCAATTCTCTAATTAAGTCCATCTTTAATCTAATCTTAGCTCTAACCCAATTAATGGACCTAATTTTCACTAACCCATTAACCCAATGTGTTATGGTTTGTGTCTTAGGTTCTTCAATTCACAATCCTAGAACCTAATCAAACAACTTCTTAATTCTTAATTAAGTTTTGGGCTGAGGGTTGGGGTTTGGCTTTTCAAAAATAATTTTTATATTTATAAAATATTTTTATAATATGATTCTACCAACCAAGTTGCATGTTTGATTCATAATCAAAATACAAGTGAAATAAGCATGAAACTACTTTAGATCTAATTTAAACAGGTTTATGTAATTGAAACAGTTTCAACTTTAAACTGTGCAAATTTCTTAAACAAATATATGATGATCGAGCCGGCTCTTCATTGAAGTTGAGCTGGCTCGATGATGTTTTGCCTAAGCATCAGTTCTATCTGCCTGAGAGAGCCGGCTCGAATCAGCACCGAGCTGGCTCGATTAATCCCCGAGCCAGCTCAGTTGTGTGCCCGAGCCGGCCCGACTGGTTTCAGCAGAACTCCCAATGGTTCTTTGCATGAAAATTATTAACACAGAGATTTTATTTTAGATTTAAATATATTTTAAATCTAATAAATTATAAATTTAATCTAGATCACATCTAACAAATTTATGATTAAAGATAAATCTACACGAATTAAGACAACCTTTGCACTGTGAGGGGTAAACCTTACAGTAGGACAACCTACAGTTCTTGATTGATCTAAAAATTTTAATTTTAAATTTAATAATTAGATTATAAATTAGATTTAATCTAAAAAATAATCTAAACATGTATAAATAATCATGTAATAAACAACCTAGGTTTTGATACCAATTGAAGGAACCAGATCTAGGATTTCAGGGTTAGATCTTGAAACTTTTTCAAGATCAGGCAGTGGAAGACTAAAATAAATCAAAATTTATCTTATAAAATTAGAAAATCTATAGATCTAAGATCTTATTACATGATTATTATATGGTATTAAATTAAAAATTAAAATATAAAGAGCAAGAATTATATGTTGATCATATCAACATATTTCTATACTACATCTAATGTATGTAAAATATAATAGATCAGATCTATTACATTGCAAGTTAGACATTCTAACTTTGCTGATCCAGACTTGAAGATGATGTTATGAGCTACACATATGTCCGGCCTCTAGGAGTCATCCACACGAGCCCACGAATCATGATCAGAAGTCTTGGTCCAGAAAATCAGCACAGTATACTAGTACTATGCTGATCTTTCTTCGATGGTCAATCAGATGACTTCTTCTTGATTTGGACTCTACCAAAGATGAGAAGTAGGAGAAGGAGCTTTAGATGTGAGACACTCTAAAAAAACTCATAGATGGAGGAAAGGAAGAGGTGAATTCAGCAACCCTAAAAGAAGACCCTCTTCTTCTTCTCTTTGCTCTAACCCAGACACTTAGTTTTGTGTCTATTATATCTCCATGATCCAATACTCTTTCTCCTTGATTTTCATATGCCTCAAAGGACTCTAAATGCTCTATAATTTACAAAAATTTTAAAAAAAAATTCATCTTAAATCAAGATATATAAAGAATCCTTGTCTAGATCAAATACCTAGTCAAGAAAAATTCAAACATGGCAAGACAAGGGGTGCCCAACTCTTGGGTGCCCCCTCCTTCTTTTTCTACTATGGACCACCAGCAAAGGGAGCACAATATGTGCCATAAAACCCATAAAAATTTTAAAAAAAATTTGAGTAAAATCAATGCCATAAAGAAAGAGTTTTGGTTTCCTAAAATTCTATCTCATAGAATTTGAAATCCAAACTAATTCCTACTTTGACTTGGTCCACAACTACATTCCATGTAAGAGAGAAAGAGTGAAAAGCTTTGGACATGTGTGAAGGTCTGGGAGAGAAGGTTTTGTCACACAAAATAAGAGAGAGTGGGCATGGGGGGCTAAGGTGGCGCAAGGTGGAATCCTAGTCTTACTAGGGTTCAATCTATGACTTGTTCAAATTTGGTTTCTCAAATCAAATCAAATCAAAATCAAATCAATCTAATTAAAATAGATCTTAATCTAATTAAGAATCTAATTTAATCAGATTAAATTATATTTAAATTTAATTTAATTTTTTAATCAAATTAAAAATTTGGTTGACCCAAGTCCTAATTGAACTAGGACTAGTTTTTTTCTTGCATTTGGCTTATCCAATAAACCAATTGGACTTGATCCAATCAAATCCAAACTAAATATAATTAAATAATATTCAATTAGACTTAATCTCAATCCATTGGCTTAATCAAATTAAGTCAATTAGTAATTAAATTGCTAATCGATCCTCCTGCAACACTTGCACTGGTTAAATGTCAATCGTATTGATTGTTTAACCCTAGAATGATTCTTAATCATTGATCAACCATCCGATCGGATCGTGAACTCTAAAGTGTGTGACCTCATAGGTTTGAATCTAAGTTGGTAGTATAAAAATAAATTTTTATACCAATCGAAGTGACCATCTAGCAATGGTACTCGATGGTCGGATAGGTCGAATGTGTAGAACAACATCCTTAGAATCCACGCAGATATAGTTTTCATATAATTCATTTCCTTGATCAAAATACTCATAGGATACCTCAGAGTTCAACTATCAACTCTGATCAGGTTGTCCACATTGTATTTTAAAATATCAAATTCATCTAATGGATTATCCTGGCCAAGGTTTTGCTAAATTGAAATACAGCGACTCATTCTTCTCCAACTCTTGTAGTGGTCAATCCCATCTTGATCACACTTCAACTTCGCAAGTACTTGATTGTGCCCAGAAGCCTTCCATCACTGAATTAAAAATTTAGTTAATCCAGTACCAAAACATAGTGAGTTGCTTACAAGTCACTGAGGCGATCTCAGGTCCAAGGGACACTTATACCTATATCCCATCAGAGACATTCTCGATAGCAGAATGCTCTGGAGTTGGTCATGTTCAATGAAAATATCAAAAATATATATTTTTTATTAACAAATCAATTACAATACAAGGTTGCTCAACCATCAACAGGCTGACGATTGACTTTTAAAATATATTTTCCAACAATAGAACTATAGATCCATCTTTTGATTAATATATATATTCTACAGCATCGTACATTTGTATATTTCTATACGGATAGAAGAATTATGTATATTGATCAATTGATTATCTGGTATGAATAGTTTGAGAAATATAATTAATTCTATAGGTTATTACAATAATCAAACAGTATGTTGAAGATTCGAAAAAAATATTGGATAGTATTTTTCTTTAGTTCTCCTTACACATCTTAAATCATGTGGGGAGAACTAAGAAAAAATACTATCAAAATTTTTTTCAGCCTCTATTACATATCATTTGATTACTATAATTGATCTATAGAATTAACATAATTTCTGAATAGAATAGGACCTTCTATACCTATTAGATGATGGTAGGATATACTTATTATATAAACCATTTGAAATGATAAAATAATTATTTAGTAATTATCTTATATTTATATATACAGAATCTTTATATAGTATGCCATGGACCGTAGTTGGATGGACCGTCGAATAGTCGACAGGATGATTTTTACTGAATATAGGAAGAGTGTAGAGTACTTCTATGATCATGCTTTTGAGAATGCGGCACTCTTACATCAAGGGCAGACTCATTGCCCTTGTAAGAGATGTGGCAATAAAAAAATATTTGATAGGGATACAACGACTGTTCATTTATATAGGAGTGGATTTATGCCCAACTATAAATATTGGTACCTGTATGGAGAGACATGGGAGATAGTTGCAAAAGTTAGAAATAAGTGGGATAGAGACACAGATAGAATGGTAGACATGGTGATGGATACAGCTGATCTTGAATTTAACTGGGATATGGAGGATGATCTAGAAGCTAGCAATGGTGATTTCTATTGTATACGGAGAGATGCTGATGAACCACTATGGTGATGTGAAACACACACTATATTATCAGCTATATTAGAGTTGTTGAACTTGAAGGTTGAGTTTAATATGACAGTCAATTATTATGATAGGATGGTAGCATCGTAAAGAAAATGCTACCGAAGGATGAAAAGCTTGTTGGGAGCTTCTATGTTTCAAAAAAAATGATGAAAGGGTCAGGCATGAGATACAAGAAGATAGATGCATGTCATAATGATGGCATACTTTTCTATAAGGAGGACCAACTGAAAAGCTCATATGATGTATATGGTGAAAGTCGATTTAAGCCGAGATAAGAGGATAGAAATCAAAAGGACATACCATATAAGGTTCTTCGATACCTTTTCCTCTTAGGATTCAGAGGGTCTACTTATCCAAGAGTACTATCGGATAGATGAGATGGTATAAAGAAGAGATTCGCAGGCACTCCAATATGATGAGTCATCCATCAGATAGTGAGGCATGGAAGAAATTTGATGCCTGCCATCCTTTCTTTGCTCAGAAATCACACAATATCCGATTGGATCTATCTTGTTGGGGATCTTCTTGAAGGAAAGTATGGTGGTTTTGTACATGTATTTTTAAAATTTTATAGTGAAATATATATAAATTAAATAATTTAATCTACAATGCATGCATAGATTAAATCTAAAACTACCATACAGAAACTATGACATGAACTAATATGCATGCATGTAAATCTGAAATCTAAAATTCAACAAACATAGATTACATTTATATCAAATTAGATCATATCTAAATTATATTTAGATCATATCTAAATATGAATTAAGTTTGAAACTTCATACCTGAGTGTGGATAGCAGATCACCATGTTCAAAATCCATGATAGTTGGTTCTTCATGATCTCGGTAGCCGCACACGTGTCCAGCCTCACAGGTATCCACATGAAGCCCTTGTGCTAATCAATGACCCCGAGAGTGCTAGCTCGTGAAGACACCTTACTTTGACTGATCTAAGAGGAACATGAAGAAGATGAAGAATAAGAAAACTCTCTCCTTTTCTTCTTGGATCCATGCATCAAATCTCTGTGAAGAGATCAAGAGAAGAACCCTTTCTTCTCAATTCTGCCACGCACAAGAGAGAATCTTTCTCTCTTCCCTTCACACTTTTTAGGAAGAACTATTTTTTGTGATTTTTTATGATAAAAATCAGATCTAATCTGATTTTTTATGTTAAAAATTATATAAAATCTTAAGCTTTAGAAGAATCCAAAAAAGAGAACCAAGAGAAGAACCATTCTTCTCTCTTCTTTTTTCTTTTTCTCCTTGATCTAGAACTCTAGGAAGCCCCAAACACCCAACCAGATTTTTTTAATATATATTTTTTTAAATTTTTATGTTAAAAATTACATTTAATCTGATTTTTATCCTAGAGAAAAATAAAAAAAAATCTGAGAGAAGAACTTCTTCTCCAAGGTTGTACACTAGAAAGAAGACCCTTCTTCTTCCTTCTCTTTTTCTCATTGGGAAAAACTTTTCTTCTCCAATTTTCTACTATAAGACCAGCAAGAAAGTCTCTCTTTGACACCTAAGAACCAGCAATAAAAGCCTTACAAAATCTTTCAAAAGGGATAGGAGAATAAGGCTTGGCGTGTGGGATATGGGACGTCCAACTCTTAGATGCCCCCTCCTTTCTTTTAGGTGACATGAAGATAGGGAGACACCCACTTTTTCTCACAAAAAAGAGGGAGAACGTGGCTCTTTATGATGGGCATGGGTTTTCTCACATTAAAACACAAGAGGGGCATGGGATCTCTTAAATAGATGGGTTATGAGTTGGTTCAGCCCTATTCCAAATAGGATTCATAAATCTTGTTCCAACTCTAACTAATTCTTGGACCCAATCCTAATTAATTTAGAAATTAGTTATAACAAACTAACTAATTAGTTCCTAACCCAATTATGAAATCAATTAGGTCCTAATCCAATTAGAAAATTAGTTAGATTAAAACCCCATTGATCTAGAGATTTATTCTTCTCATCTTAATGGATATCAGGGAAGCATTTGATAATAGGGCTTGATCCAATCAAGCCTATTATCCAATAGAATTTGATCGAATCAAAGCCTATATAAAATTAATTGAATCCTATTCAACTCAAAATTTGATTTGTATCCTTGGGATCAATTGGAACAAGCCCTATGATCCAATAGAGTTGCATCCAATCAATCCAAAGCAAACCTAACTGAATCCAATTCAATTAGATTTGATCCAATCTCTATTGCTCAATCAAATTGAGCCAATAACAATCAAATTATTAATTAATTATTTTTTTAATTTATCAACCATTAATAAATAATTTATTGCAATCCTTTATATAGGATTAATCATCAATCACATTGATAATTAAACCCTTCAATGATTCATAATCGTTGATCAGTCATTGGATCAAATCATACTTCTATATATGTGACCCCATAGGTTCGAACCTAAGTCGATAGCATAAGAATAATTTTTGTACCAATCGATGATATCATCTAACAATGATTTTCAACATTCGGATAGGCTACATGTGTGCCCAGCAACACTCTAGAACCCATGTGGATATAGTTACCGTAGGATTCATTCCTTTGACTCTTAATGCTCAAGGACGACTTAGAGTTAAACTATCAACCTAAGATGAGTGGTCTATATTATGTCTCAATCTCAAAAATTTTATGACTCCTTACTAAGACTACTTTGACTAAAATTTTACTGAATTAAAACACAGTGATGCATCATCTCTAATTTTACTTGGAGCAGTCAATCTCATCTTGACTCGCACTCAGACTTCACAAGTATTTGACTGTATCTAGAAACCTTCCATCATCGAATTAGAAAATTGGATAGTCTGACATCAAAGCAGAGTGAGTTGCTTGCAAGTCACTGAGGCAACTTCAAATCAGAGGGACACATATACACATATCCCATCAGAGCAATCCTTGATAGCAGAGTCCTCCAGAAGTGATCATGCTCATTGACATGTACTCCTACATATCATCCATATGCCATACCCATGTCACCATACGTCTTGGTTAAGAGGTCAACCAACTAATATGGCACACAATGACCTACATTCGATATAGTTATCATCCTTTTAATAATTGTATCATTTGATCGTGAGCAAGATTTAAGAACCACATGATAAATCCTCCTTTATCATTTTGAAAGTAGCTCTCCGGACTTCATCATAATATATGAGTTCTGTTTAAAAAGATGTATTTCTTATGATGAATCTGTTAGATAATATTTATCAATTTATAATTCATATACATATATGGAGCACAATCATCTACAACCTAGATGATTGGCTTTAGGATATATTTTTTAACAACTCCCACTTGGACTAAAGTCAATCAGATCGATATCAAATACCCATCTTTCATTTAAGATCATCGAACTTTTTAGATCTGATTGCTCTAGTCAATGGGTCAGTCAAGTTTTTCTTTCAGTCGATCTTCCTAAGGTTAACTTTATTTTGATCTTATCGAATAAGTTGACAGTGATGTAGAAAGTGTTTGGTTTTCAGATAGAACATCAGTTCTTCAGTTTGAGCTATGATTTTAGTATTGCTATCAATACAAAAAGACTAGACCATCAACAGTGGGTGCCACTCCAAGCTCGCTAATGAATTTTTATAACCAAACAACTTCTTTACCAGTATCAAATGCTGCAAAAAACTCCAAATCATAAATAAAACTGGCTACTGAATATTGCATGGAACCTTTTCAGCATGTCGCTCCTCTTTTTAAGATAAAAATATAACCTGACATAACTTTGTGATTCCAATCCGACTAGAAACTGAAATCAATATTTCACAGATTTTAACTCAGATTCTCCATAAACCAACCATTAGTCCTTAGTATTTCATAAATACTTAAAGATGATTCTCATAACCTTTCAAACCTTTATGGAGAACATAAATAACAACCAAGCTTTTATTGCTTGTAATGTGGGGATGTCATTCTCGATTAAGCAAATTTCATCCAAATAATACAAAGAATACTATTACAGAACTATTAGCCTATTTGTACATACAGGATTCTACTTCATTCTTAATGAATCCATATGTTCAAAATATATGTTCCAATTTTGAGAAGTTTAATTCAATCTGAATGGACTTGAGGATTGTCACAAGAAAAATATCTCATCATAGTCAATACTATAATTTTGATGAAATTTTTGACAATCGGACAGAATTAATAGGTCTCTACCTTTTCGTCTGCACCTCTTATTCATCTAAAATCTACTCACACTCTATGAGTCTCACCCTTCAGGTGAATCAATGAATATCCATACATCGTCCATCTTCATGGACTTCATTTCATATTTAATGGCTCCAAGCCACTTCTCAAAGTTAGATCCCTGTATGGCATTCGTATGGAAGATCAAATCTCCATCTCGAACCTAGAAACAAATTATCTGTTCGACTGACACGATACTTAAATGTATCTTCTCAAGGATGCCTTTACATCAGGCTTTGAATTTGATCTAATCAACTTCGGTTCTGTTGGTTTGTGTCAGAGTTGGTTCCTCTACCTATCAAACTTCACCAAGCTTGCTCTTAATGGCATTAGTTCCTTCATCAAGGAACTTTCTTTCCAAAAGAAATATTTTAAGATTCATGAACATCTCATGTTCATCAAGAATGTAGAAGAAATATTCCTAATATAATATTTATCATACCAAAATTTAATCTAGTCAGTTTGTGAATATTTCACATAAGTTCGACATCTTAAATCTTAAGATAAGAGAGTATCAAATTACCCAAATTCATATCTTATATGATCAATTTTTTCGGAATGTTCTTGAGCACATATCAAGTAGTCTCTAAAACATAACCTTAGGCAGATCAGTAAAACCCAATATGGACTGAGCCATGTCTAACAAAGTTCGATTCCTCCTTTCAGACATCCTTTTAAATAGTGGTATCTCAGGAGAGGTCCATTGAGAGAGAATCCAATTTTCTTCAAGATATGTCAAAAATTTACTGTAAAGATATTCACTCTAACGATCAATCGATGAGTTCTAATACTCTTTGCAGCCTATTTTTCTATCTTATTATAAAATTATTTGAATATTTCAATTGATTCAGACTTATACTTCATAAGCAAGATGCACCCATGCCAAGATAGGTCATCGAAGATTTTAATGAAGTAGTAAGCCTTCTTTCGGTACTTATGTTTATAAGTGTAAATATATCAATACGTACCAAACTCAGAACATTACTGGCTCATTCATCCTTTCCAATAAAAGGTGACTAAGTCAACTATGCCAAAGGTAGGCTTTAATGATATTATTTAATCTAGGATGCTAGTTAGATGTGTACTTTACACTAACAGGCTATAGTACTTGATTTATGTCATTTTCAATTATTCACTCATTATTGTAGTATCATTCATAATAATATCATAATAATCATTCTTATTGACACTATCAATAAGATTGGACAACTGTGACAATCACTTAAAATGATATCGTCAGAGTTGAAAACAAGCTCGATGATTCTTAATGTTAAGACTGGAATAGATTTTCATCTCTTACATTCAGGAGTCTCTTGCCATTTTCAAATCTTCTACTATCCTGAAATTTTTTTACAACTATTTACAAACATAAGTTGTACTGTCAGTATCCTATAGCCAGATAGTAGTATTACCAATAGAGAAACTTCAAGGAGTTATCATATAACTACTTTGATCAGCAATCATTTACTGATTTCTCTTTTAAGCCTGTTTGGATCAGCTTGAGACTTCTTGATCAATTAGCTCAAAAATTATATTCAACTTCTGATACTGGCTATCGAAGTTAGATAATATTGTCACTATCTAACAGTGAACAAAGCGACAATATTCTAGCCATTTTTGAAAAGAGAATAATTAATCTATTAGTATATGAACTATTTTAAGGTCTAAAGACTTGGACTTTAGTCTAAAGGTTCTTTCACTATTTTATATGAATTGATAGCCTCTATATCTAATTCAAAAAATTACTTTAATTCTTTAACGGGTACTAAAATCCACACAAACTGCATTCGAGTTTGAGTGTGGCTCAGCCAACCTTAGTGCATCCATGGGTAGGTTCATAATCAATTATTTCTTCAAATAATTTCTAGCAATCAGATTTTATCCTAGGTATCTCTTCAGCAGGTGTGTGGCACCTCCACTAAAAAATCTGGTTAGATCCAACCATTAACATGACTACATCAAGTGCATCTAGCAAACGAATGCCTAGGCTCGAGTGTGGTTCTGTCAACCTGACTATTGATCTAAAGGATACAACAAGAAGGTTATATAATGAATGACAATTTCAATACCCAATAGACACTAGGTGTGTGGCACCTCCAATGCCTATTTAGAATATTGGACATATTATCATGCACCTTAATGGGAGACTATGATCTAGTTATCTCCATATCTAGCTTATTTTATGGATCTAATAATTTAGAAGATTTGGTTAATATATTTTAGAAGACATCAGTTGATTGTAAGTTATAAATTCTTTCACTGACTTCATCAAATCATGAAAAGGAATAGTGATTAGCGGGTCCAATTGGCATGTCGTAAATTCTTTCACTAACTTCAACAAGTTATGAGAAGGACTAGAGACAAGTCAGTCTAACCGACAAGTCGGTCCAGAGCACCTAAATCAGTCATACTGATTAACCTTAATGACATGGGTCAACTCGAGTCACTTAGCGATCTAATTAGTCCAATGACACAGGCTCAACCATTGAGCCACAATCAAGGTCCATTTGATTTAATTAAAGATATGGATTCGACCAACTACAACTATTGTATTTGATTTAGAATATTCTTGATCTAATTTAAATCAACTATTGGTTAGATTTGATCAACTACTCTTTTTAGTCTATTAAGTCTTTGATTCTAACCTTAGGTCTAATCCAATTAAAGGGATCTGATTTAAGCTAACCTATACCTCATATTTTATGCAATATCATTAGATCTTTAATCATAATTTTAGATCTAAAATATATTTTTTAATTCTTAATTAAGTATAGCATTAACATGGGTTAAGGTTATCAATTGAAACCATTTCAATTTTTGTAAAATAATTTTACATGATTTTTATGGAAAATTTTTTATTTTGTAGACTAGGTTGGTTCATCTCTGAACTGAGTTGGCTCACTTCAGTGGATCAACTAAGTCTGATACTTGATCGACTAATTGATCATGAATAGTAATCATTACTATTCAGCTTGAGACAATTGGATCAGGTCAGTCAACACTGAGTTGATTAAATTAGGAGACGGGTCGACACAGTTCAAAACTGAGTTGGCTCAATTGGCATGCCAATAGGTATCACATAGTTTTAGATCTGAAAATTCTCATATAAACTGAAATAAAATCAATCATAACAAACTTTAGATCATATCTAAATATTTTATGACTCTAAATTTTATTTTTTATGATTAAAATAATTTTAATCATATAGATTAGATGTTTCACTTTTCATACAACTCATGCTTTATATCATATACAACAATTCCTAAGGTTTCAACTTCTAGGGTTTTGCAGAAAAGTAAGTTCTTCCTTTCACTTTCTTCTTCATGGAATCAAATCACATGAGACACCTACACGTCATAAGAGCACCCTATCGAATAGAAAAAGGGGGCTTTTAATTTTTTTTTGCTCCTATGATCGGACAGCCTAGTGATCAACCCAATCTAAGTACTTGCTAATCGGATCATCTAATCTACTCACATATCATATATGCAAAAATTTAGATCTAATCTAAATTATATCATACTTGATTTTTACAATAGATCATATCTAAAATTAGATCATAATACATCTCATGTATTACTAAATCTAGATTTCAACTTTACATGCATATATGTTCATGTCATAACTAACCTCCACTCTGATACCAGTTGAAGGGAAGCATGGTAGTTATGTACATGCATTTTTAAAATTTTATAGTGAAACATATATAGATAAAATAATTTAATCTACAATGCATGCATAGATCAAATCTAAAACTATCATACAAAAACTATGATATGAACTAATATGCATGTATGTAAATCTGAAATCTAAAATTCAACAAACATAGATCACATCTATATCAAATTAGATCATATCTAAATTATATTTAGATCATATCTAAATATGAATTGAGTTTAAAACTTCACACCTAAGTGTAGATAGCAGATCACTGCATTCAAAATCTATGATAGTTGGTTCTTCATGATGCTCGATAGCGCACACATGTCTGGCCTCTACAAGTATCCACACGAAGCCCTTGTGCTGATCAATGACCCCAGGAGTGCTAGCTTGAGAAGATACCATACTTTAGTTGATCTAAGAGGAACATGAAGAAGATAAAGAATAAGGAGACTTTCTTCTTTTCTTCCTGTATCCACACATCAAATCTCTATGATAGAGATCAAGAGAAGAATCTTTTCTTCTCAATTCTTCCATGCACAAGAGAGAACCTTTCTCTCTTCCTTTCACACCTTTTAAGAAGAACTTTTCTTCTCTAATTTTTTATGATAAAAATTAGATCTAATCTAAATTTTCATACTAAAAATTATATGAAATCTTAAGCTCTAGAAGAACCCAAAAGAGAAATTCAAGAGACGAACCATTCTTGTCTCTTCTTCTTCCTTTTTCTCCTTGATCTAGAACTCTAGGAAGCCCCAAACATCCAACTAGATTTTTTAATATTTTTTTTAATTTTTATATTAAAAATTAGATTTAATATAATTTTTATCTTAGAAAAAAATAAAAAAAAATTTGAAAGAAGAACTTCTTTTCCAAGGCTGCGCACTAGAAAGAAGACCATTCTTCTTCCTTCTCTTTCTCTCATTAAGAAGAATTTTTTTCTCTAATTTTCTACTGTAAGACCAACAAAAAAGTTTCTCTTTAATATCTAAGAATTAGCAGCAAAAGCCTCACAAAAAGGATAGGAGAGTAAGGCTTGGCGTGTGGGATATGGGGCGTCTAACTCTTGGACGCCCCCTCCTTTCTTTTTGGCAACAAGAAGATGGGGGGATGCCCACTTTTTCTCACAAAAGAGAGGGAGAATGTGGCTCTTTATGATGGGCATGGGTTTTCTCACATCAAAACACAAGAGGGGCATGGGAACTCTTAAATAGATGGGTTATAAGTTGGTTCAGCCCTATTCCAAATAGGATTCAAGAATCTTATTCCAACTCTAACTAATTCTTAGACCCAATCCTAACTAACTTAGAAATTAGTTATAACAAATTAACTAATTAGATCCTAGCCTAATTATGAAACCAATTAGGCTCTAATCTAATTAAAAAATTAGTTAGATTAAAATCCTATTGATCCAGAGATTTATTCTTCTCATCCTAATGGATATCAGGGAAGCATTTGATAATAGGGCTTGATCTAATCAAGCCTATTATCCAATAAGATTTGATCTAATCAAAGTCTATATAAAACTAATTAAATCTTATTCAACTCAAAATTTGATTTGTATCTTTGAGATCAATTGGAACAAGTCCTGTGATCCAATAGGGCTGCATCCAATCAATCCAAAGCAAACCTAACTGAATCCAATTCAATTAGATTTAATCCAATCCTCATTACTCAATCAAATTGAGCCAATAACAATCAAATTGTTAATTAATTATTTTTTTAATTTATCAATAATTAATAAATAATTTATTATAATTTTTACATAAGATTAATCATTAATCATATTAATAATTAAATCCTTCAACGATTTATAATCATCGATCAGCTATTTGATCAGATAGTACTTCTATGTGTATGATCCCATAGATTTGAATCTAAGTCGGTAGCATAAGAATAATTTATATACCAGTCGGTGATACTATCTAGCAATAGTTTTCAACATCCAAATTGGCTGAATGTATGACCAGCAATACTCTAGAACCCATATGGATATAGTTATCATATAATTTATCCTCTTGACTCTTGATGCTCAAGGTGTTGGAATTGCGTAGGGATTTCATGCATACATTTCAAAAATCTTTTAGTGAAAGAATATTAGATTAAACTATTTAATCTATAAATGCATGCATAAGATCTGATCTTAAAACTATTACAAATAGATCTATGATATGAATTTATATACATAAAAATCTAAATCTAAAATGACAAGCATGTGAACCAAAAACAGCATTTAGTAATAGATCTAATTTATCACTTCTAGGATTTCGAACCCAACACCTGAGTATGGATAGTCAAACTTCATGATCAAGAACATAGATCTGAAAGTCCTCTCTAGTTGCTCACAGCCGCACAAGCGTCCGACCTCTGTGGATGGTCCACATGAAGTCCCTCGGACTGATCAGCCCTCCACGTTGGTTTCTGATGGCAGATCTGACTTGATCTCCTTCTTCGATCATCTCGAATCTTTTCAATATTAAAGATGGATCAGAAGAGGATGCTGGATGGTAAAGAAAAATTAGATAAAGACTCTCTTCTCTTGGATATTTTTCTCATCCAAAAATCTAAAATAGTTCTAGGTCTCTCACTCGAGAGGAGAACGGTCTCCTCTTTTATTCATGCTAAGAAAGAATGAAACCCACCCAAAGCTCACATCTCAAAGAAGGATTTTCACCCCACTTTCTCTTTGGTATCTCATAGTGAAAAGCTCTCTTTTTTTGGTGCACAAAAATATGACCTTTTTATGATTATCGCACAAACTAGATAAGACAGGATAAGGGCTGAAATTTATTACAATTCAAATCATTTTAAATTTTAATTTAACTCTAATATTTTCTCACCTTTATCTAATTTAAAGAGGGACCTATAAAAAAAAATTAGGTATGAAAATAAATTAAAAGGACTTCTTTTTCTCATACATAATGGGCTCTTTCAGAAGCTGCCATGTATGGAAGGATATGGATAAGATTTTAAGTTGAAATTTAAATTAATTTGAATTTAAATCAAAACTAATCAATTTCTATCCTTAATAGATGATAAAATAAAGATTATTTTTTAATTTTATCATATAAAAATTGATTTTATGTGGTGAGAAAAGGTGTGAGACAATTTGGGTGACGCAAGGGAGAGAATCCCACTCATTTGGGACTCTAGGGTTTAACCAATTGGATTTCTTTCAAACCCAATCTAATTAGATCCAAATAAAATATGATGAACCTAATCTAATTAGACTCTTATAATCTCAATTAAATCTGATCAAATTAATAAATTAATTGAGCCATAGATCTGATCAAATTAAGATCATTTCTCCCTTATCGATTAGGTCATCTCATAACCTAATTAGACTTGACCTGATTGAACCCAATTCAATCAAACTTAATCCAGACTTTAATGCTCAATCAAATTGAGCTAATTAGTAATCTAATTACTAATTAATCCTTCATTAATGATAGAGTCCAAATCTAGTGGCACTCTTCTCTAGAGTCTGTTGGAAAATATGTCCCAAAAAGCCAATCGTCAAGCCGTTGACGGTTGAGCAACCAAGTATTGTAATTGATTTGTTAATAAATAAAATATATTTGGCATCTTCATCATAAACTTTCATCTTCTAATGAACTCTGTTGTTATGATGAAGTCCTTAGGACTATTTAGATTCGATAAAGAGAGGATTTATCGATTAGTTCTTAAAACAGTTCACGACCAAATGATAGGCTGTTAATAAGGACAACAGCTTCTATCGAGCATAGGTCGCTGTAGGCCATATGGGTTGGTTGTCCTCTTAACCAAGGAGTGTGGAGACACTGATATGGCATACAGGTGAGATGTAAGGGTACATCATCATTGAACGTGACCAACTTCAGAGCATTCTACTGTCGAGAATGTCTCTGATGGGATATAGGTATAAGTGTCCCTTAGACTTGAGATCGCCTCAGTGACTTGCAAGCAACTCACTGTGCTTTGGTACTGGACTAACTGAATTTCTAATTCAGGGATGGAAGGCTTCTGGGCACAGTCAAGTACTTGCGAAGTCAGAGTGTGATCGAGATGGGATTGACCACTCCAAGAGTTGGAGAAGAATGAGTCCCTGTATTTCAATTTAGTAAAACCTTGGCCAGGGTAATCCATCAGATGGATTTGATATTTTGAAATACAATGTGGACAACCTGATCAGAGTTGACAGTTGAGCTCTGGGGTGTCCTATGATCATTTTGATCAAGGGGATGAATTATATGAAAACTATATCCGCATGGGTTCTAAGGATGTTGTTCTACACATTCGACCTATCCGGTCGTCGGGTACCATTGCTAGATGGTCACTTCGATTGGTATAGGAATTTATTCCTATGCTACCGGCTTAGGTTCAGACCTATGAGGTCACACACATTAGAGTTCATGATCCGATCAGATGGTTGATCAACGATTAAGAATCGTTCTAGGGTTAAATGATCAATACGATTGACATTTAACCCAGTGCAAGTGTTGCAGGAGGATCGATTAGCAATTCGATTGCTAATTGGCTTAATTTGATTAAGCCAATGGGCTGAGATTAAGTCTAATTAAATATGATTTAATTAGATTTATTTTGGACTTGATTGGATCAAGTCCAATTGGTTTATTGGATAATCCAAGTGCAAGGAAAAACTAGTCCTAGTTCAACTAGGACTTGGGTCAATCTAATTTCTAATTTGATTAAAAAATTAAATCAGATTTAAATCTAATTTAATCTGATTAAATTAGATTTTTAATTGGGTTAAGACCTATTTTAATTGGGTTGATCTAATTTTGATTTGATTTGGTTTGGGAAACCAAATTAAAACAAGTTATGAGACAGAATCCTAGTAGGACTAGGATTCCACCTTGCGCCGCATAAGCCTTCTCCACGCCCTCTCTCTTAATTCAATGCCAATCTCCACTTATTTTGTGTGACAAAAGCCCTCTCCCAGATCTCTCTCACATTCACAAAAGGTCTCTTCTCTTCTTTCTTACATGGAAGGTGGTTTGGATCAAATCTAAAAGGAATAAGTTTGGATTTTGAATTCTATGAGATAGAGTTTTAGAAATCCAAAACTCTTTCAATTTTGCACCGAATTTATCCAATTTTTTTTTGGAATTTTCATAGCCTTTAGGGTTTACATTGTGAACCCTTTGCTGGTGATCCATGCATGAAAATATGGAGGAGGTGCTCAAGAGTTGGGCGTCCCTTAACTTGCCATGTTTGGATAAGCCTTGACTAGGTGTTTGACCTAGACAAGGACTCTATCATATCTCTCTATATAAGATGAGTTTCTTTGTAAAATTTTAGGGAGAGATATATATTTGAGATACCTTTCTACCATCCAAAAATCAGAGAGAAATACCTTTGGATCGTGGAGATATAAAAGATGGAAGTTAGGGCATCTAAAGAGAAAAACGTGAAGAAGAAGAGGGTCTTCTTCTTGGGTTTTTATTTTCATATCTTTCCTCCTTCCATCTTGAGTTTCCTGAGAGCATCTCAAATTTGAAACTTCTCTTTCTACTTTCCATCTTTGGAAGAGTCCAAATCAAGAAGAAGGAGGTACCTGATCAACCATCAAAGAAGGATAAGCGCAGTACTAGCATACTGTGCTGATTTCCTGAAGCAGGACTTCTGATCGAGATTCGTGGGCTCGTGTGGACGACTCCTAGAGGCCGGATGCGTGTGTGGCTTGCAACATCATCCTCAAGCCCAGATCAACAAGGTTAGAACGTCTAACTTGCAAGGTAATAGATCTGATCTATTGTTTAATACATACACTAGATGTAGTATAGAAACATGTTGATATGATCAACATGTAGTTCATGCTATATTTATATATTTTAATTTTTAATTTAATACCATATAATAATCATGTAATAGGATCTTAAATCTAGAGATTTTCTAATCTTAAAAAATAAATTTTGATTTATTTTAGTCTTCCACTGTATGATCTTGAAAAAGTTTCAAGATCTAACCCTGAAACCCTAGATCTGGTTCCTTCAATTGGTATCAGAGCCAGGTTCTTTATTACATGATTATTTATACATGCTTAGATTATTTTTTAGATTAGATCTAATTTATAATCTGATTATTAAATCTGAAATTAAAATTTTAGATCAATCACAAACTGCAAGGTTGTCCTGCTGTAAGGTTTACCCCTTACAGTGCAAAGGTTGTCCTAGTTTGTGTAGATCTATCTTTAATCATAAATTTGTTAGATATGATCTAGATTAAATTTATGATTTATTAGATTTAAAAGGTATTTAAATCTGAAATAAAATCTCTTTGTTAATAATTTTTGTGCAAAGAAATTGTTTAAAGTTGAAATTGTTTCAATTACATGAACCTGTTTAGATTAGATCTAAAGTAGTTTCATGTTTATTTCACTTGCATCTTGATTGTGAATCAAACATGCAATATGATTGGTAGAATCATATTGTAAAATTATTTTACAAATATGAAAATTATTTTTTGAAAAGCCAAACCCAACCCTCAGCCCAAAACTTAATTAAGAATTAAGAAGTTGTTTGATTAGGTTCTAGGATTGTGAATTGAAGAACCTAAGACACAAATCATAACACATTGGGTTAATGGGTTAGTGGAAATTAGGTCCATTAATTGGGTTAGACCTATGGTTAGATTAAAGATGGACTTAATTAGAGAATTGACTAAATCTAATCAATTATTGTCTTAGATTAGGTCAAGGATTCTCTAGATCAATTACAATAGTTGTAGTTGGTCAAGTCCATGTCTTTAACGAGAACCAAATGGACTTGATTTTTGGCTAAGCGGTCTAGCACGAACTGTTAGGTTGATCTAATCGAAACTAATTAAACCAGTTGGTGTCTAAGGTAAACCAGACCGGTGGTTTTTAATTGGGAGCCCGCTTACCTGGCCATTTCTGATGGTGTCTAAGGCAAGCTTTGGCAGACTCTCCCACTGATCGAACTTACCTGGCCTCTTGGTGAAATTATGTTTTGATCGGATCACTTGACTATTCGAGCTGACCCATGTCAGCTAGGTAAATCAGTGTGACTGATTTAGGTGCTCCTAGACCAGCCCTTTTAATGGTCTCCCTTAAGCTGACTTGGTGAAGCCAGTGGGAGGATCATGATAAGCTGGTTCATTTGACCTCATCCTCTATATTATTTAAATCCTCTAAAATTATTAGGTCCTTAAAATGACAAAGTTATGGAGATAACTGAGTCATAGCCTCCCATTAAGGTGTTTGATAATGAGTCCATGAACTCAATAATCATTGCAGACCCAAAGGCCTGGTGCTTGTTGACTAATGGAATTATCACTCATCATATGACGACTTGGAAGTATCTCTCTAATGGTGGTTAGGTGAGCCAACCAAAGTTGGGCTTAATCATTCGTTGGTTAGATACACCAAGTATGATCATGTTAATGGTTGGACCTAACTGGATCCTTACAGTGGAGGCCAAAGCCTACTGATTAGGTTTCTGGGGCAAAATTAAAATTACTAGAAATTATTTAGAGAAACAATTGGTTATGAACCTACCCTTAGATATACATGGGTTGGCCAACCAAAGTTGGGCTTGTGTGCAGTCTAAGTGGATTCTAGTACCCGCTAAGGAATTAGGGTAATTCCTCGAATTGAAGGTAGAGGCTACCAATTCGAATAAAATAGTGGGAGAAACCTTTTGATTAAAGTCCAAATCTTTAGGTTTAATGAATCAATTACTAATTAGGTTATGGTTCTCCTTTGTGCAAATATGGCAACTTCCCTATCGCCCCGATCATTGTTGGACAATGATAAGTTGGTGGGACCCAACTTCGGTAGCTGGTACCGAAAGTTGAAGATAGTCCTGGAGCATGAACGGATCCTATATGTGATAATGGATCCTGCACCTGAGGAGCCAGCTGTCAATTTACATGGAACAGTCAGAGACACTTATCAGAAGTGGCTCAGTGACTGGACCACGGTGTGCTGTATCATGCTGGCTGCCATGAGCGATGAGTTCAGTCGCAGATTCAAGATGGCTCAGTCAAAGGACATGCTTCAAGTGTTGGAGGATGCCTTTGGCACATCCGATGACGTCGAGAGGCACAAGACTAGTTGTCCCATCTTTAACGCCAAAATGCGAGATGGTGCCTCTGTCACCGATCATGTATTGTACATGATCGAGCTGATGGAACGATTGAGCAAGCTCGGCTTTTCCTTGCATAAGTAGCTTGGGAAAGATGCAATACTGAACTCGCTGCCCAAGTCTTATCTCCCATTCCTCACTCATTATAGAATGACAAAGCCTGAAGAGAACTACCACGGGAAACTGGGGTTGCTTCAGAACTTTGAGAAGGATCACCAACTTTACAAGGAGTCGGTGAACTTAGTGGGAGGTTCGTCTTCTGATTCTCGACCCTTTAAGAAAGGGAAGAAGAACAAGAAGAAGAAAGTGAAAAAGGTGCAAGTTCAGGCTAGGACAACTGTGCAGTGTCAGACCAAAAAGATCAAACCCGATAAGAGTCAAGCTGAATGCTTCTTTTGCAAGAAGCGGGGGCACTGGAAGAGGAACTGTCCCCAGTACATTGCCTCCCTAGACCCGAACAGGCAGAGAAAGCAGCAAGTTGTTGCTGGGCAAGGTATTTATATGATAACTCCTTGCAATTTCTCTATTTGTGATATAACCGACTGGGTATTGGATACCGGTAGCCCTTACCATATTTGCAATTCGTTGCAGGGATTGCAGGTCAGTAGGAGATTCGAGCAAGGCGAGAGGTTCCTGAACGTTGGAGATGGAAGACCAGTTCCAGTTCTAGTATTAGGAATCTTGAAACTTGTATTTGAATCCCATATCGTTGTTCTTAATGATTGTCATTTCTGTCCCAGTTTCTTTTTAAATGTCATTTCTGTAGGCCTTCTGGCCAAAAATGATTATGAAATTTCAATAAAGAAACAAATTTGTAATATCATTGAGAATGGTGTTACTATTTTTTGTGGACATTTGAACAATGGTGTGTATATGTTATCACAACCTGTTAATGTAGTCTATTCAACTGGCAAGCACCCTAGATTAGATAGTGTGTCAGATATCTACTTATGGCACTGTAGGCTAGGTCATATAAACAAAAACAGAATAAACAGGTTGACTCAAGAGGAAATCCTCGAAGTTAGTGATTGTGAATCACTTCCAACCTGTGAGTCCTGTCTTCTTGGTAAAATGACCAAGTCACCTTTTACTGGAAAAGGTGAGAGAGCTACTGAGCTCTTGGGCCTAGTACATACTGATGTATGCGGACCCATGAGCACCAGTGCTAGAGGTGGATATTTCTACTTCATAACTTTCACGGATGACCTATCCCGATATGGATATGTCTATCTGATGAAACATAAGTCGGATTCATTTGAAATGTTCAAACGATTCCGAAGTGAAGTAGAAAAACAAACTGGGAAGAGTATTAAAACTCTTCGATCTGATCGAGGAGGAGAATACCTTTCTAGTGAATTTCTCACATATCTAGGAGAGAATGGGATTCTCTCCCAATGGACTCCTCCAGGAACACCACAGCATAATGGTGTGTCTGAAAGGAGGAATCGGACTCTGTTAGATATGGTCCGATCCATGATGGGTTTTGCTAGCTTGCCGATATTCTTCTGGGGATATGCACTCAAATCGACCTGTTATCTATTAAATAGGGTTCCAAGTAAGTCTGTAATTAAGACTCCATATGAGATATGGACGGGACGTAAGCCAGCACTTTCACACCTTAGGGTCTGGGGGTGCCCGGCCTATGTCAAACGATTAGTCACAGACAAACTTGGACCTAGGTCTGACAAATGCTCATTCATAGGGTACCCCAAAGAGATAAAAGGATATTTTTTCTACCATGCTGATGAACAAAAGGTGTTCGTTAGCCTTAAGGCAATCTTTTTAGAAAAGGAGTTCCTTGGTGAAGGAACCATTGCCTCTAAGGTTGAACTTGATGAAGTTCAACAGGTAGAAGGACCGACACCAATAGCTGAACCTGAGTCAGATATGATTAGATCAGATTCGGAGCCCAATATACCTGTACCATTAAGGCGATCCGGTAGAGTACCGCGTCAGCCGGACAGATACTACAGTTTCTTGATCCGGGACGGTGATCCCATTGAACTTGATGAGAATAATGAGGATCCGATCACCTATATGGATGCTATGCAGAGACCTGGTTCCGAGAAATGGCTTGAAGCCATGAAATCCAAAATGGAGTCCATGAAGGTCAACGATGTATGGACATTGGTTGACCCACCTGAAGGGGTTAAACCCATTGGGTGTAAATGGGTCTTCAAAAGGAAGAGGGGCGCAGACGGAAAGGTGGAGACCTATAAAGCCCGTCTGGTTGCCAAGGGGTATCGTCAACGTTATGGTATTGACTATGACGAGATATTTTCCCCTGTGGCAATGCTCAAATCTATTCGGATAATGCTTGCAATAGCTGCCCATCTGGATTATGAGATCTGGCAGATGGATGTAAAGACAGCTTTTCTGAATGGAGAGCTGACTGAAGAGGTGTATATGATACAACCTGAAGGGTTTACATCCACAGATGAGTCCAAGGTGTGCAAGCTTCAGAGATCCATTTATGGATTGAAGCAAACTTCTCGGAGTTGGAACATGCGTTTTGATAAGGTGATCAAAACGTATGGCTTCATTAAGAATGGAGAAGAGCCCTGCATCTATAAATGGGCAAATGGTCCAGTTGTGGTATTCCTTATCTTGTACGTGGATGACATTCTCTTAATCGGAAATGACATCCCCGTACTACAGGGAATAAAAATTTGGTTGTCATCACAGTTCTCCATGAAGGACTTGGGTGAAGCATCCTACATTTTAGGGATGAAGATCTATAGGGATAGATCTAAAAGGATGCTTGGGTTATCCCGTCCATGTACATAGACACTGTGCTGAAGAGGTTCAGCATGAAAAATTCCAAGAAGGGCTATCTACCGATAGGCCATGGAATTTCTCTCTCTAAGAAGGATTGTCCGACAACTCCTGAAGAGAGAGAGCGTATGAGTAGAGTCCCATATGCTTCAGCCGTGGGATCTATCATGTACGCCGTGACATGTACAAGACCAGATGTGGCATACTCACTAGGAGTAGTGAGTAGATACCAATCTGATCCTGGAGAAAATCACTGAAAAGTGGTTAAAGCCATCCTTAAGTATTTGAGAAATACTAAGGACCAATGGTTGGTTTATGGCGAGTCAGATCTGAAACTTGTGGGGTTCACAGACTCCAGCTTTCAATCTGACCATGATGACAGCAGGAGTGTGTCGGGTTATATCTTTACTCTGAATGGTGGAGCCATCTGCTAGAAGAGTTCCAAGCAGCATACTGTGGCAGACTCTGTTTGTGAAGCGGAGTACATCGCAGCATCGGATGCCGCGAAGGAAGCTGTGTGGCTGAGGAAATTCATCAATGAGCTCGGAGTAGCATCCTCCTTCGATGGTCCAGTCCTGCTCTACTGCGACAGCACTGGTACCATAGCTCAGGTGAAGGAACCCAAAGCACATCAGCGGACGAAGCACATCTTGCACCGCTTCCACCTGGTCCGAGAGATCGTGGATCGAGGTGACGTCGACCTTCAAAAGATCGACTGAAAGGAGAACCTAGCCGACCCCTTCACTAGAGCCCTAGCAATAAAGGAGTTCGACAACCACAAGTCGAAGATGGGTATTAGATACTGTGCCGAGTGGCTTTAGGACAAGTGGGAGTTGTTGGAAAATGTGTCCCAAAAAGCCAATCGTCAAGCTGTTGACGGTTGAGCAACCAAGTATTGTAATTGATTTGTTAATAAATAAAATATATTTGGCATCTTCATCATAAGCTTTCATCTTCTAATGAACTCCGTTGTTATGATGAAGTCCTTAGGACTATTTAGATTCGATAAAGAGAGGATTTATCGATTAGTTTTTAAAATAGTTCATGACCAAATGATAGGCTGTTAATAAGGACAACAGCTTCTATCGAGCATAGGTCGCTGTAGGCCATATGGGTTGGTTGTCCTTTTGACCAAGGAGTGTGGAGACACTGGTATGGCATACAGGTGAGATGTAAGGGTACATCATCATTGAATGTGACCAACTCCAGAGCATTCTGCTGTCGAGAATGTCTCTGATGGGATATAGGTATAAGTGTCCCTTAGACTTGAGATCGCCTCAGTGACTTGCAAGCAACTCACTGTGCTTTGGTACTGGACTAACTGAATTTCTAATTCAGGGACGGAAGGCTTCTGGGCACAGTCAAGTACTTGCGAAGTCAGAGTGTGATCGAGATGGGATTGACCACTCCAAGAGTTGGAGAAGAATGAGTCGCTGTATTTCAATTTAGCAAAACCTTGGCCAGGGTAATCCATCAGATGGATTTGATATTTTGAAATACAATATGGACAACCTGATCAGAGTTGACAGTTGAGCTCTGGGGTGTCCTATGATCATTTTGGTCAAGGGGATGAATTATATGAAAACTATATCCGCATGGGTTCTACGGATGTTGTTCTACACATTCGACCTATCCGGTCGTCGGGTACCATTGCTAGATGGTCACTTCGATTGGTATAAGAATTTATTCCTATGCTACCGGCTTAGGTTCGGACCTATGAGGTCACACACATTAGAGTTCATGATCCGATCAGATGGTTGATCAACGATTAAGAATCGTTCTAGGGTTAAATGATCAATACGATTGACATTTAACCCAGTGCAAGTGTTGCGGGAGGATCGATTAGCAATTCGATTGCTAATTGGCTTAATTTGATTAAGCCAATGGGCTGAGATTAAGTCTAATTAAATATGATTTAATTAGATTTATTTTGGGCTTGATTGGATCAAGTCCAATTGGTTTATTGGATAAGCAAGTGCAAGGAAAAACTAGTCCTAGTTCAACTAGGACTTGGGTAAATCTAATTTCTAATTTGATTAGAAAATTAAATCAGATTTAAATCTAATTTAATCTGATTAAATTATATTTTTAATTGGGTTAAGACCTATTTTAATTGGGTTGATCTAATTTTGATTTGATTTGGTTTGGAAAACCAAATTAAAATAAGTTATGAGACAGAATCCTAGTAGGACTAGGATTCCACCTTGCGCCGCATAAGCCTTCTCCATGCCCTCTCTCTTAATTCAACGCCAATCTCCACTTATTTTGTGTGACAAAAGCCCTCTCCCATATCTCTCTCACGTTCACAAAAGGTCTATTCTCTTCTTTCTTACATGGAAGGTGGTTTGGATCAAATCTAAAAGGAATAAGTTTGGATTTTGAATTCTATGAGATAGAGTTTTAGAAATCCAAAATTCTTTCAATTTTGCACCGAATTTATCCAAATTTTTTTTGAAATTTTTGTAGCCTTTAGGGTTTACATTGTGAACCCTTTGCTGGTGATCCATGCATGAAAATATGAAGGAGGTGCTCAAGAGTTGGGCGTCCCTTAACTTGCCATGTTTGGATAAGCCTTGACTAGGTGTTTGACCTAGACAAGGACTCTATCATATCTCTCTATATAAGACGAGTTTCTTCATAAAATTTTTGGGAGAGATAGATATTTGAGAGACCTTTCTACCATCCAAAAATCAGAGAGAAATACCTTTGAGACGTGGATATATAAAAGATGCAAGTTAGGGCATCTAGAGAGAAAAATGTGAAGAAGAAGAGGGTCTTCTTCTTGGGTTTTTATTTTCATATCTTTCCTCCTTCCATCTTGAGTTTCCTGAGAGTGTCTCAGATCTGAAACTTCTCCTTCTACTTTCCATCTTTGGAAGAATCCAAATCAAGAAGAAGGAGGTACCTGATCAACCATCAAAGAAGGATCAGCGCAGTACTAGCATACTGTGCTGATTTCCTGAAGCAGGACTTCTGATCGAGATTCGTGGGCTCGTGTGGACGACTCCTAGAGGCTGGACGTGTGTGTGGCTTGCAACATCATCATTAAGCCCAGATCAACAAGGTTAGAACGTCTAACTTGCAAGGTAATAGATCTGATCTATTGTTTAATACATACATTAGATGTAGTATAGAAACATGTTGATATGATCAACATGTAGTTCATGCTATATTTATATATTTTAATTTTTGATTTAATACCATGTAATAATCATGTAATAGGATCTTAGATCTAGAGATTTTCTAATCTTAAAAAATAAATTTTGATTTATTTTAGTCTTCCACTGTATGATCTTGAAAAAGTTTCAAGATCTAACCCTGAAACCCTAGATCTGGTTCCTTCAGAGTCTCCATCCAGTAGGACTCTTCACTAGAGTCCCCATCCATTGGAACTCTTCAAATTAGCCATGTGATTAGAGAGAAACTTCTAATATGTATGACCCCATAGGTTCGAACCTAAGTCGGTAGCATAGGAACTGATTTCTATACCAATCGGAATAACCATCTAGCAATGGTATCCAACATTTGGATAGGCCGAATGTATGCAAAGCAACACTCAAGAATCTATTTGGATATAGTTGCCGTATAATTCATCCCTTTGACCCTTGATGCTAGGATGACTCAAAGTTTAAACTGTCAACTCTTAACAGTACATCTACTATGCGTCTCAATTTGATAAATCCTGTGACTCCTCACAAGGATTGCCTTGGCCAAGGTCTTACTAAATTGAAGCACAAAGCATTCTCTCCAATCTCTTGGAGTGGTCAATTCCATCTTGACTCACGCACTGACTTCACAAGTACTTGACTGTGCCCAGAAACCTTTCGATCCTGAATTAAAAATATAAATAGTCCGACACCAAAGCATAGTGAGTTGCTTGCAAGTCACTGTGGTGATCTCAAATCAGAGGGACACTTATACCCATATCTTTTCAGAGTGACTTTTGACAGTAGAGTACTCCAGAGTTGGTCACGTTCAGTGAAATATACTCCTATATTTCACATGCATGCCATATCAGCATCTCTATGCTCCTTGGTTAAGAGGCCAATCAACCTATATGGCACACAATGACCTACACTTGATATGTCTATCTTCCTATTAATAGCATATCATTTGGTTGCGAACTCATTTAAGGACTAAACGATAAATTCTCTTTTATCGATTTAAAATAGTCCTAAGGACTTTCATTATAACACAAAAGTTCGATGTAGAAGATGTACGAAAATTATCAAATAAATATTTTATTAATTAATTCATATATAATTACTTCAAATAGCATAACTGTCAACAGATTGATGATTGACTTTGGAACATATTTTTCAATAACTTCCATTTGTACTAAAGCCAATCGATACAGTATCGTATATCCATCTTCATTTTGTGATTTTCGAACTCCTTTACCACAAGGGCTTTAGTTAATGGGTCAGCCAGGTTATCCTTTCCATCGATCTTCTGAAGATCGACGTCACCTCGATCTACGATCTCTCAGACAAGATGGTAGCGACATAGAATATATTTTATCTACTGATGTGCCTTCGGCTCCTTTGCCTGAGCTATGGCTCCAGTACTATCACAATAAAGCAGAACTGGACCATTGATGGAGGGTGTCATTCCAAGCTCGATGATAAACTTTCTCAGCCACACAACTTCCTTTGCAGCATCGGATGCTACGATGTATTTCGCCTCACAAACTGAATCAGCTACGGTGTGATGCTTAGAACTTTTTCAATAGACAGCTCCATCATTTAGGGTAAAGATATATCCCGACATGCTTTTGCTATCATCACGGTCTAACTAAAAACTGAAATCTGTATATCCTGAGTTTCAAGTCAGATTCTCCATAAATGAGCCACTGGTCCTTAGTATTTCTCAAATACTTAAGGATGGTTTTTGTAACCTTCCAATAGTTCTCATCCAGATCTGATTGATATCTGCTCACTACTCCTAGTGAGTATGCCACATCCGATTTTATACATGTCATGGTGTACATTATAGAATCCACTATCGAGACATATGAAATTCTACTCATATGCTCTCTTTTTTGAGGGGTTGTCAGACAATTCTTCTTGGAGAGAAAAATTTCATGGCCTATCGGAAGATAGTGTTTCTTAAAATTCTCCATACTGAACCATTTTTGCATGGTATCTATATACGTTGATTGAAAGAATCCGAGCAGCCTCTTAGATCTATCCCAATAGATCTTCATCCCTAGGATGTAGGCTGCTTCACTCAGATCCTTCATGGAGAATTATGATGATAGCCACACTTTTATTTTCTGTAATACAAAGACATCATTCTTGATTAAAAAAATATCATCCACATACAAAATAAGAAATATAATTACTAAACTATTAGTTTACTTATATATATAAGATTTTTTTTCGTTCTTAATGAAGCCATACGTTCTGATCACCTTATCAAAATGTATATTCCAATTTCGAGAAGCTTGCTTCAATCTATAAATGGATCTTTGAAGCTTGCACACTTTGAACTCGTCTGTAGATATGAACCCTTCAGATTGCATCATATATACCTTTTCATTCAGCTCTCCATCTAGAAAAGCTATCTTCACATCTATTTGCCAGAATTTATAGTCTAGGTATGCCGCTATCGCAAGTATAATCCGAATGGACCTGAGCATTGCCATAGGAGAGAACGTCTCATCATAGTCAATACCATAACGTTGACGATACCCCTTGGCAGTTAGACAGACTTTATAGGTTTCAACCTTCCCATCTGCGTCCCTTTTCTTTTTGAAGACCCACTTACACCCTATGAATTTTACCCCTTCAGGTGGATCAACCAATGTCCATATATTGTTGATCTTCATGTACTTCATTTTGGATTTCATGGCTTCAAGCTATTTCTCAGAGTCGGACCTCTAAATTGCATCCATATAGGTGACTGGATCCTCGTTGTTCTTATTGAGCTCAACAAGAACCCCATCCCAGATCAAGAAACCTATGTATCTATCTAGCTGACATGGTACTCTACCAGATTGCCTTAAAGATGTTTGTATGTTGGGCTCTGGGTTTGATTTTATCAAATTCAATTTAGATTTAGTCACTGATGTCAGTTCTTCTACCTATCGAACTTCGTCAAGCTCGACTTTAGAGGCACTTATTCCTTCACTAAGGAACTTCTTTTCCAAAAAGTATGCCATACTGCTGATAAATACTTTTTGTTCAGTAGGAAGGTAAAAGTAATATCCTTTCATTTCTTTGAGGTACCTTATAAAATTATACTTATCGAACAGAGGTCCGAGCTTGTCAGTTTGCAATCGTTTGACATAAGTTGGACACTCCCAGACCTTAAGGTAAGTGAGGTTCGGCCTACGCCCTGACCATATCTCATATGGTATTTTACTAACTGACTTGTTTGAAATATTATTGAGCACAAAATAGGCTGTCTCAAGTGAATATCTCCAAAAAGAGATCGGCAGACTTGCAAACCCCATCATGGATCGAACCATGTCCAACAAGGTTCGATTCTTTCTTTCTGAGACAACATTATGCTGTGGTGTCCCTAGAGGAGTCCATTGTGAGAGACTTCTATTCTCTCTAAGATATGTCAGAAATTCACTAGAAAGATATTCATCCTCTCGATCAGATCGAAGAGTCTTAATACTTTTTTTAGTTTATTTCTTTACTTCATTACGAAATCATTTGAATATTTCAAATGATTCGGACTTGTATTTCATCAAGTAGACATACCCATACTTAGATAGGTCATCTATAAATATAATGAAATAGCTATACCCTCCTCTGGCACTAATATTCATAGGTCCACAAATATCACTATATATTAGACCTAGAACTTCATTAGCTCATTCACCTTTTTCAGTAAAAAATGACTTAGTCATCTTTTCAAGAAAACAAGACTCACTGATCGATAATGATTCACAATCATTGATATTAATGATATCCTCTTGTGCTAACCTATTTATCCTACTTTTGTTAATATGATCAAGCCTGCAATGCCAAAGGTAGGCATCAGTGATATTATCTAACTTTGGACGTTTATTTGAAGTGTACATTACACTCATAGGCGGTGACAATACATAGATGTCATTTCATAATTGTCTTCGCATTATTATAACATCATTCATAATGATATCATAATAATCATTCTTTATTGATAAATTATAACCATCTTTGGCCAAAAGACTAACAAAGATTATATTCATCAAGAAAGATGGACAATAGTGACAATCACTTAAAATGACACTATTGGACTTAAAAATAAGCTCGACGACTCCTAAAGCCTGAATTGAAACTTGACTTCCATCTCCCATATTTAGGAATCTCTCATCATTCTTAAATTTTTTACTAACTTGAAGTCCTTGCAATGAATTGCATATATAAACTGAACTTCCGGTATCCAATACCTAAGTAGTAGTGTCACATATGGAGAAATTATAAGGTGTTATCATATAAGCACCTTGATCAGTAACTAATTACTCATTTTTTTAGCCTAATTGGGTCATAGTCTGCTTGACTCAATTCTGCCCTAAACCTTTTAGGTAGATTGAGCTCAAGACCATTATTCAACTTTCAATACTGGCTATCGAAGTTGGGTCTAATAAGCTCATCACTGTCAAATAGTGAGTGGAGCGATAAATTACTAGCCATTTTTGAAAAGAAAAAAAAATACAAATCTAATTAGTATATGAATTAATCAAGCCTACAGACATGGATTTTAGTCTAAAGGTTCTCTCACTATTTGATACGAATTGGTAGCCTCTACCTCCAATTCGAGAAATTACCTTAATTCCTTAGCGGGCACTATAATCCACACAGACTGCATACAGGCCCGAGTATGGCTCGACCAATCCATATGCATCTATAGATAGATTCTCAATCAATTATTTTTTAAAATAATTTTTAGTAATTAGTTTTGCTTTAGATTTTTTTTCAGTAGGCGATGGGCCTCCACTGAAAGTCCTGGTTAGGTCCAACCATTAACATGAATCTACTCAGTGATTCTAACTAATGAATAATCAGATCCGAGTATGGCTCGATCAACCCAACCATTCATCAGATAGTATAATAGAGTCATCATATGATGAATAATAATTTCATCATTCAAAAAAATATTAGACGGATGGCGTCTGCAATGTCAATCATAAATAATCGAATCATTGTCATTCACCTTAATGGGAGGCTATGATCTAGTTATCACTATAACTAGCTCATTTTATAGACCTAATAATTTAAAAAATTTAGTTAATATAATTTATCAAAATTAAATATATAGATCAACTAATCTCAATCCTCCCACTGACTTCATCAAGTCAGATCAGGGTGGACTGAAAACAAGCCAGTCCAACTGATAAGTCATCAATCCTCCCACTGACTTTACCAAGTCATGTCGAGGGTCATGTCGAGGATAAAGATAAATCAAACTAGGGGCATCTAAATCAGTCGAACTAATTTTCTAGTAAGCATGGGTCAACCCTAATCATTAAGTGAACTGATCAAAACTTGATTCACCATGTTGGCCAGATAAGTGAGATCGGTGGGAGGGATATGTCACTAACTCGTCATAGACTCAATTTTTGAGAGTAGCTCTCAATTAATGACCACCGATCAAGACTATCAAACTTATCTTAGACACCAACTGGTTAATCGATTTCAATTGGATCTACTTATGAATTTGGGTTCGACCACTGAGCTCAAGATCAAAGTCCATTTGGGTCTAATCAAAGACATGGACTTGACCAACTGCAACTATTGTATTGGCTCTAAAAAAATCTTGATTTAATCTAATTATCTTGACTTAATCTAATTTCTCTTCTTAGTCTATTTAATCTTTGATTCTAACCCTAGGTCAAACCCAATTAGGAGGACCTGATTAAGCTAACCCATAAACCCATCACTTATATTTTATGCGAATGACATTAGATCTTTAATTCATAATTCTAGATCTAGTAGGTTCAACTTAATTCTCAATTAAGTTTGAGACTATGGGTAGGGGTTTAAAATTTGAAAATAATTTTAAGTTTTATAAAATATTTTTATAATTAATTTTATGCACAATCATTTAGATTTGAAATTTGAATTGGCTCACCCCTCGATTGAGCTGACTCATCATAATGGATCGACTAAGTTTCAAGACCTAGTTGACTCATTGATGATAAATTATTAGTCATAATTTTTAGCCTGTTATATTGAGTCAGCTCAACAAAAATTGAGCTGAGGAACCAGGGTCCTGAGTCGACCTAAATAATACAGAGTCGACTCAACAGGCGAACAATAATAATTATATTAATTTTAGATCAAAATAATTTTATATAAATAGTAATAAAATTAATCATAAATTATTTTAGAACTATTCTAAATATATTCATGATTCTAAATTTTATTTGCAAAGATTAGATGCAACTACTTTTCATACAATGTATCATATACACAATCTTAAGATTTTGAGAAAAGTAAAGTTTTTCTTTCACATTCATCTTCATGGGATATAGTCACAATGGCACTCCTACACATTATAAGAGGATCCAATTGAATGGAAAAAAGAGAGATCTAATCTCTATTACCTCCTATGACTGGATGGCCTGGTGACAAATCCGATCCGATTACTTCACTACTCTGATCATCTAATCTAAATAATTTAGATTTAATTATTATATTTTAATTATATTAAAATTAAATAATAATTATCATAAATAAATTTTATATACTTCAAATTAAAATCAAATTTTATGAAGATTAGCACAAACTAGGACAACCTTTGCACTATAAGGGGTAAACTTTATAGTAGGACAACCTTATATCAGTTTGTGCGATCAGATCTATAACTAATTTTAGATCTAAATATCATATATCAGATTTAATCTAAATTAAATTATAGATCCATATGCATATAATATCATGTCATATCGAATCGTGGGTCTGATACCACTGTTGGGATTGCGTAGGGATTTCATGCATACATTTCAAAAATTTTTCAGTGAAAGAATATTAGATTAAACTATTTAATATATAAATACATGCATAAGATTTGATCTTAAAATTATTATAAATAGATCTATGACATAAATTTATATACATAAAAATTTAAATCTAAAATGACAAGCATGTGAACAAAAAATAGCATTTAGTAATAGATCTAACTTACCACTTCTAAGGTTCTGAACCCAATATCTGAGCATGGATAGTCAAACTTCATGATCATGAATATAGATCTGAAAGTCTTCTCTAGTTGCTCGTAGCTGCACAAGTATCTGGCCTCTACGGATGGTCTACATGAAGTCTCTCGGATCGATCAGCCCTCTACAAAAGTGCTAGCTCCCGCAGTCGGCTTCTGATGGCAAATCTGACTTGATCTCCTTCTTCAATTATCTCAAATCTTTTTGATATCGAAGATGGATCAGAGGAGGATACTGGATGATGGAGAAAAATTAGATAAAGACTCTCTTCTCTTTGATATTTTTCTCACCCAAAAATCTAGAACAGTTTTAGGTCTCTCACCCGAGAGGAGAACGGTCTCTTCTTTTGTTCACACCAAGAAAAAATGAAACCCACCCAAAGCTCATGTCCCAAAGAAGGATTTTTACCCCACTTTCTCTCTGATATCTCACAGTGAAAGGCTCTCTTTTTTTGGCATACAAAAATATGGCCTTTTTATGATTGTCGCACAAACCAGATAAGATAGGATAAGAGCTGGAGTTTGTTATAATTCAAACTATTTTGAATTTTAATTTAACTCCAACATTTTCTCACCCTTATCTAACTTAAAGAGGGACCTATCAAAGAAAATTAGGTATGAAAATCAATTGAAAAGACTTTTTTTCCTCGTACATAATGGGCACCTTCAGAAGTTGTCAACATGTAGAAGGATATGGATAAGGTTTTAAGTTGAAATTCAAATCAATTTGAATTCAAATCAAAACTAATAAATTCTTATCCTTAATGGATGATAAAATAAAGATTATTTTTTAATTTTTTTATATATAAACTGTTGGTGCAAAAATTTGCTTACGTCGGAGAAGTTGGAGTCGCGGTCACCGTCGGGACCTGCAAAAGAAGTCTAAACCGAAGGTGGGGTTGCTCCGGCAAGACCCTCCGATGCTCAAGTCAGTTCTCTGCCTCAACAGAAATGGAGTGCTCGAATGAAAATTTTAGCAGAGTTTCTAGGTAAAAATGAGAGCTTATAGAATAACGTATTTGGGGTTTCCCCTTTTATAGGTGGAGGGGGCAACAAACTGATAGCGATGCCTGTAACCGTCTGGCAGTGGGCCGCCCATAGTCAGGAGAAGTTTGTTGCGAAGAATAGTGGAGTGGACCCATGGCTATCATCGGGATATGCCACGTGGAGTCTGCCACGAGGAGCAGAGCAGTGCCCGTTGTCGCGACTTGCCAGAGAATGGAAGAATCGTGCGGTACCCATCGCAGGAAGTGGAGCAGGATCGTGACCATTATTATGGCCTGTCAGGGAGTGATGGAACCGCGTGGAATCCATCATAGGAGGTGGAGCAGAGTCATGGAGTGATGGAGCCGCGTGGAATCTGCCGCAGGGAGTGGAGCAGAATCGCGGTCGTTACTGCGGCGCGCCAGGGAGTGAAGGTCTGCCGGCTGAAGTCCGGCTGGAGTGTCAGCAGTTGAAGTTGGGGATGGAGCCCGGCTCCCGTAGGAGTCCGGGCGGAGTCCACTTGCAGTTGGAGTTGTGGCAGAGTCCGGCTCCCGTAGGAGTCTGGACGAGGCTTACCAGCAGTTGAAGTTGGGGACGAAGCCCGGCTCCCATAGGAGTCCGGGCGGAGTCTACTTGCAGTTGTAGTTGTGGGCGGAGTCCGGCTCTCGTAGGAGTCCGGACGAGGCTTACCAGCAATTGAAGTTGGGGACGGAGCCCGGCTCCTATAGGAGTCCGGGCAGAGTCTACTTGCAGTTGGAGTTGTGGGTGGAGTCCGTCTCCCGTAGGAGTCCGGACGAGGTCTGTCTGCAGCCGGAGTCGGGGATGAGGCCCGGCTCCCGTAGGGGTCCGAGCGGAGTCTTCCTGCAATTAAAGTCAGGGGCAAAGTCTGGCTCCCGTAGGAGTTCGGACGAAGCTTACCAGCAGTTGAAGTTGGAGACGGAGCCCGGCTCCCGTAGGAGTCCGGGCGGAGTCTACTTGTAGTTGGAGTTGTGGGCGGAGTCCGGCTCCCGTAGGAGTCCGGACGAGGTCTGTCTGCAGTCGGAGTCGGGGACGAGGCCCGACTCCCGTAGGGGTCTGGGCGGAGTCTTCCTACAATTAAAGTCAGGGGCGAAGTCCGGCTCCCGTAGGAGTCCGGACGAAGTTTACGAGCAGTTGAAGTTGGGGATGGAGCCCGGCTCCCGTAGGAGTCCGGGAGGAGCGATGGGAGTTCGCCATCAGCAGCCGAAAGTCGGAGGAGACTTGCGAGGGTTAATCCCATTGAGAACTTTGGCTGAGGGTATTTTATACCCAACACCAGTCCCCCTACTTTCGATATTGAATTTCGAATGAAGGAAGTACAGAAAGATCATCACAGCCGAAGTTCTCCCCTTGACGTCCGCACGCGACCGTCCTCAGATATGTTGGCATTTAATGCGTGCATGCTGGAGCCTTTTTTCGATTAGGGCGACCCGAAGAGTCTTTTCGGAACTCCCACCAGGACGTGATCCCAAGCGTTGTGCCATGAAAGTTTGCGAATGGTCAACCCCAGGTCGCGGCGAGTGGGACACGCGGGACACGTGGTGGGCACTGGTTGGCCTAGGGACACTTGCCACCATAATTGCGTCAGGCTCCGTTGCCTATTTAAACCCCCCACCCTTCGTCCAAGGGCTTCACTTCGCCTGAGGGACGACATCTTTTTTTTTTTCACCTGAGAGCTTAGCCACTTAGCCACTCCATCGGTGCACCTTCCGACTCTGAGCATCCTCCGCATCGGTCTTTGCCATCTTCGCCGGCTCTTTGCCGTTTCCAGTCCCCTGATTCCTCCCTAAGGGGTTCCCCCGCCAGGGCCTCCGCCCCGGAGGCCAACCTCAAGAGGATGCCACGGACTTGGAAGAGTGCAAGGAGGAGAACAGCAGTCTGTGAGTTCTCCGATTGTCGAACTGCCACTGAGGGTTCCTGTCGCTTTAAAGGGGGCTCGAGGGAGAATTCCTTCAACAACAGGGGTTTAATAACGGAGACAATCGGTGAAGGCATTCTGCCTGAGAATTTTAGAGTAGCTGGATGGGGCGACACCGGTCAAGGGGGCAGAGCTGTCATCACAAGCCGTGGCGGGATCCTTGATGTCGTCAGGGTCGAGGGACCAGAAGCGGTCGGCGCCGACGGTGGGGCAGTAAAACTTGTTGTGGGGACGGTGGAAGTAGCACATGCCGACCTTGCCGGAACACTTAGGACGGCGGTTGTCATGGAGCATTCGGTGATGGCGCATATCTCCGACGCCATCGCCGCCTCCGAGGTAACTCCGGTTCTTCTTGAAACAGGTCATCGTCGCCACTGTTGTTGCCTTTGCTGCCTCCTGAATTCTATCCCATCCTTTTCCCCATAGGGTTGGGATTTTGGAGATGGAGCGGGACGAGGTGGGGGGAGAGAGCCGAGAGGTTTATCACACGCACTAGAAAATGCGGCTGGGAAGGACAGAAACGGGAAGAGAAGTTTACAGCTTGAAGTGGCCTCCGGTGTATCCCTTCCGAGTCGTGTTTTCGAGCCTTGTAATAATGTATTCTTTTCTGGCCCTCTGGGTCTTGTAACGTACATCTTGTTAGTCAAAAAATGAGAAGGTGATTTTGTTACCTCGTCCATACTTTGCATCAAATTGTTGTCTGTCGAACTTTTTTCTTTACCGTTGTTATTGTTGTATTCCCTTCTTTTTTTTTTTTTTTTTTTTGACGTCATCCGTAGGTTACCGGTGGTTGTAACGCTGGCTCACCTCTTTTACTCATGTGTTGAATTGTCGCTCGTCAAGCTTCTTTTCGATCTTTGTGTCGTTCGGAGGTACCCGATTGTCAACATATCGACCCATCTTTTTCGCCTGTGGCTGCAGATTCGTTTGGGGCCGTTCGGGTTTGGTGTCCCCATCAGGGCTCGAGCATGGAGGTCTGAGCTTTCGTCACCTTGAGGAAGTCATCTCATCTTGGGCTTGCGTTGAAAGCTTCCGTGAAGGCCGGGGTTCTCTACATCCTAGATGCTATTTGTTTTCTATTCGTCACTGGCGTAGTCCATCGCTTTTCCTTTTAACTTCTCTCTCTTTTTTCTTTTTTGAGTGGAATTTTTTCCTCCACTCTTGGTGGGGCTGCGGGAGTTCGGCTCCCGTAGGTGAAGTCGGGGCGAGGTTTGGCTCCCGTGGGAGTCCGAATGGGGTCTACCTGCAATTGAAGTCAGGCGAGATTTGGCTCCCGTAGGAGTCCGGGCAGAGCTTACCAGCGTTCGATGTCGAGGATGAAGCTCGGCTCTCGTAGGAGTCCGGACGGAGTTTGCCTACAGTCAAAGTTGGAGGAGTCTGGCTCCCGTAAGAGCCCGGACGGAGCTTGCCTGCAGTTGAGGTCGGAGACGGAGTCCGGTTCCCGTAGGAGTCCGGACGGAGTCTTCTTACGATCAGAGTCGAGGGTGAAGTCCGGCTCCCGTAGGAGTCCGGACGGAGTTTTATCACGAAGGGGCCGCTGGGGAAGGTCCCCGTTTTCTCATCTGGTCTTGAATGACCAGACCTTAATTGATGTCGGGGGGAGATCCTTTTCCTATTTCTGTCGTAACAAGTTTCAGCTCTAGTTAGGGCGAGGTTCGCCTCTTGTCCCTAACATGGCTGTAGGGGCACATATGGGCATCGCTGGGCCCCTCCCCCATCCAGTCTAAAGAGAATCGGACCTTCGACTTTGCTCAAGTTAGGGTGAGGCTCTCCTCCTGTCCCTAACAGGGCTGTGGGGGCGCATATGGGTGTTGCAGGGCCTCTCCCCCCATCCGGTCTAAAGGAAATCGGGCCTTCGACTTTGCTAAAGTTAGGGCGAGGTTCTCCTCCTGTCCCTAACAGGGCTGTGGGGGCGCATATGGGCATTGCAGGGCCTCTCCCCCCATCCGGTCTAAAGGAAATTGGGCCTTCGACTTTGCTCAAGTTAGGGCGAGGTTCTCCTCCTATCCCTAACAGGGCTGTGGGGGCGCATATGGGCGTTGCAGGGCCTCTCCCCCATCTGGTCTAAAGAAAACTGGGCCTTCGACTTTGCTCAAGTTAGGGTGAGGTTCTCCTCCTGTCCCTAACAGGGCTGTGGGGGTGCATATGGGCGTTGCAGGGCCTCTCCCCCCATCCGGTCTAAAGGGAATCGGGCCTTCGATCTTGTCGAGACGAGGTTCCCTCTTGCTTCTGATACAATTTGTTTGGATTATCCTGTAGATGTAGGATAGTGCCAAAGACATGTAGATATACAACTTTTAATTAAAATAAAGTTATTGATAGTACATCCGTAAGTTTTTCGAGCTCCATGGTCGCGGGAGGTCGGCTCCTCTGAGCTCCTTAAGATAATAAGTTTCGGACCGGACTACTTCTTTGACCTCATACGGGCCTTCCCAGTTTGGAGCAAGTTTCCCTCGATCCTGAGGTTGCGAGACAGCGGCTCATCGAAGCACTAGATCTCCTGCTCTAAAGACTTTGTTCTTGACCCGGGAGTTGTAATAGCGAGCGACTTTCTATCTGTAGGCTGCCATTCGAACCTGAGCTATCTCTCGCCTTTCTTCCAGCAGGTCGAGGTTGACTTTAAGACCTTGTAAATTTTGATGTTCGTCGAATGCCACGACTCGTGTCGACGGGAGTTTAAGCTCAATTGGGATGACGGCCTCCGTACCGAAGGCTAAAGCAAAGGGGGTCTCCCCTGTGGGCAGCCTTTGGGTAGTTCGATACGCCCACAACACATGATAAAGTTCGTCCGCCCAAGTTCCCTTCGCCTTTTTGAGCCTTGTCTTAATCCCCTGCAGAAGGGTTCTGTTAGTCACCTCAGCTTTGCCGTTCGCCTGAGGATGGGCTACTGATGTGAAGTTGTGGGAGATGTTTAGATCTTCACAGAATTCGGTGAATTTTGCTCCTGTGAATTACTGCGCATTATCAGTGATTAGGGTCCTAGGCAGACCGAACCTGCACACGATCGACTTCCAGACGAAATCTTGCACTTTTGCCTCTGTGATTTTTGCTAGTGGTTCAGCTTCAACCCATTTTATGAAGTAGTCGATCGCTACAAGGAGGAACTTTCTCTGCCCAGACACCATGAGAAAGGTGCCAAGGATGTCCATCCCCCACTGCGCAAAAGGCCATGGGGCACTCAAGGGTGTGAGCTCGGTGGTGGGCTGTCTCTGGATGTTGGCATATCTCTGGCATCGATCACACTTTCTGACGTATTCAATTGAATCATGATGCATTGTCGGCCAGTAATATCCTTGGTGGAGCAACTTGTGGGATAAAGATCTAGCCCCCATATGGTTTCTGCAGATTCCTTCATGTACCTCCCACAAGGCGTAGTCAGCTTCTGAAGGCCGGAGACATTTCAAAAGGGGCAAAGAGTATGATCTCTTGTACAACTTGCCCTCATAAAGGATGTATTGGGAGGCTTGATTTCTGAGCTTTCGAGCTACTTTCGCATCCTGAGGGAGAACCCCATCTCTGAGGTAGGTTGTCAGTGGGTCGACCCAGCTGGGCTCGTGATCAATTTCCATCACGGGCCGCGATTCTTCTGTGCTCGGACACTTTAGAACTTCAAAAAGAACACTCTTGGGCAATTCGGCCGGAGCCAATGTTGCTAGCTTGGAGAGAAGGTCAGCCCTGATATTTTTCGACATCGAAATCTGTCTGATGTTGAAGCTGCTGAAGGTGGGGACGAGCTCCTTTACCCTTTCAAGGTATTTAGTCATGCTGTCCTCCTGCGCTTCGTAATTTTCGTTGACTTGTCCCACTACTAGTTGAGAGTCACTGTAGACCCGGAGCCGATCTATTCCCAGCTCTTTGGCGATCCTCAGTCCTGCGATCAGAGCTTCATATTTCACTCCGTTGTTCATTGCGGGAACTCAAAATGCAGAGCATACTCCACGATGATTCCCTTCGGACTGATCAAGATCAGGCCCGCACCCGTGCCTGACATGTTGGAAGACCCGTCCACATAGAGGGCCCAGAAGTGATCAGAGGGATCCGCTTCTTCTTTGGGGGAGTTCGGTCGGGCTCCAGGCCGTCAATTTTGCTCTGTTCAGGTTCGGCCTCCTCTGGGATAGTACACTCCACTATGAAATCTGCCAATATTTGGGCCTTCATTGCTGGCCTGGGTCGATAGTTGATGTTGAATTCTGTGAGCTCGATTGCCCACTTTGCCATCCTCCCGGAGGCATCCGCCCGGTGCAAATCGCCTTGATTGGTTGATCGGTGAGCAGCATCATGGTGTGCTCTTGAAAGTAGGGTCAGAGCCTCCAGGCTACAATCAACAAGGTGTAAGTTAGTTTTTCTAATTTGGTATACCTGGTCTCGGCGTCTCTCAACGTGCGACTGACGTAGTAGATTGGCCGTTGGACTTTCGCTTCTTCTTTGACAAGGACAGCTGCGAGGGCCATGGAGAGACCGCCAGGTATAAAATAGTTCCTCCCTAGGCTCCGGCTTTGCCAGCAGTGGGGGTGAGCCAGGTAGTCCTCAGTTCTTCGAATGCCTGTTGGCACTCAGAGGTCCAACAGAAGTTCTTCGGCTGCTTGAGATTTGAAAGAAGGTAAGCACCATTCGACCGACCTTGCGATGAAGCGATTCAGGGCCGCCACCCTCCCCGTGAGGTGCTGAACCTCTTTTATCGACTTTGGGGTGGCCATCT